>NC_091237.1:2250558-2461239 GCF_040958095.1 Procambarus clarkii
CATGTTGTGCTCACTGTTGACTCACCATGTTGTGCTCACTGTTGACTCGCCATTGTTGTGCTCACTGTTGACTCACCATGTTGTGCTCACTGTTGACTCGCCATGTTGTGCTCACTGTTGACTCGCCATGTTGTGCTCACTGTTGACTCGCCATGTTGTGCTCACTGTTGACTCGCCATGTTGTGTTCACTGTTGACTCACCATGTTGTGTTCACTGTTGACTCACCATGTTGTGTTCACTGTTGACTCACCATGTTGTGTTCACTGTTGACTCACCATGTTGTGTTCACTGTTGACTCACCACGTTGTGTTCACTGTTGACTCACCATGTTGTGTTCACTGTTGACTCACCATGTTGTGTTCACTGTTGACTCACCACGTTGTGTTCACTGTTGACTCACCACGTTGTGTTCACTGTTGACTCACCATGTTGTGTTCACTGTTGACTCGCCATGTAGACAAAAAGCACTACCTAACTTTCACGTAATATGTTTATAAGTACGAGAATATTTTATATATAAGCATGAGTCTCCAGCAGCCTCAACACCTCGTTGTTCCTGACTCACCACTCCATCATTAGTCTTTCCAACATTCATCTTGTTTGTCCAACTTGTCCTTTTACAAATTACAAATTGAAGTGGACAATAAATTTGTATTTTGAATTCAGGCGATATTTAGCCGTAGCGCATACGAGCGAAAAGCGACGTTTGTCCTCAATCTATATACACCTCTCTCCTTGTCAATAAATATTGATATATTGTTCTGCGTATCTTAGTCTTTTCAGTCTCGCTTATATTACAGATTCGTAGAAATTCTCAGTTTTAAACATTACTTTGAAGAATTGCAGACAATTTACAAATCTCTAATTATTGTTAATGCTCTCGAGTGGATATTATTAATATATTTTTTAACCAGGCTGCAGATAATGACATGCAGGAGCAGGAGCAGGAACTGAGCTTTCTACTGCATGAACCTCATTTGAGGTCAATAGGCAAGAAGATTTGCTTCAATAATGGCGCCTCCATCACCCTCAACTTGTCTTTTAGTAAGTAACTATAATAATAATGCATACTGAATGTTGGCAGAATATTGTCAATCGCATATGCTAGATAACAACAGAAGAAAACACACACACACATGCAGTTGCAATGTAGGATAACAACATCAGGTAAATTGTGTATTTGTTTGTTATGAACTTATCTACGTTACCAAATCGACTTGAAACCACAGCTGAGGGCATTCTTGGTCAACAAATCAAAAGTAAATGATTAGTGTATTGTATAATATATTTCGAAGTAATGTTTTATAACCGTGCAGGCTACAGTCAGCTCCGGTTGACGGATTAGGTATATTACTTAACTATCCAAGTAAATACATATTGCTCAAATTAAATGGTTGTGAGAGAAGCACCTTATGATACAGCTATTATAACGTGCTCGCCTCACCTCTTGCATACCCATCGTGCAATGGTCAACTGTCCCAGACTGTGGCGTTGTGTTTACGAGTAGTCTTTTCCCCTTACTTCTAATTCAGTTTCCTTCATTTGCCTTACGAACTCGTCGTTACCTCTCCGACCAGTATGTAGGGTGGATGACTGTCAGTCATCAGCCCTACACACCCAGTCAATCATCGATCATCCACACCATATGCCAATACTTCATTAAACATCAAACCGCACCATGTACTATCCATTGTCAGCCAGCCATCCCCCATGTGCAGTCAATTGTCAGACACCCAACCTATATGTCCAGCTCTCACCCCCCACCCCCACATGTTCAGTCCAATGGTAGTCATCAAATCCACACGTCCAGTCCATTGTCAGTCAACAAATCAACACGTCCACTCCACAAGTCATCTACTCCACATGTCCAGTCTATTGTAAACCTTTCTGTTATCCCATTTTAACTATTGTGGACGTCATACATCTGCCTGTATCATTCATACACTGTCTCTCACATCTATCATACAATGTACTTCAACGTGAGAATGCAACAAGCATAAAAAATACCACCAACAATGAGTGTGCATGCTGTGTCAGTACCACCAACAATGAGTGTGCATGTTGTGTCAGTACCACCAACAATGAGTGTGCATGCTGTGTCAGTACCACCAACAATGAGTGTGCATGTTGTGTCAGTACCACCAACAATGAGTGAGCATGTTGTGTCAGTACCACCAACAATAAGTGTGCATGCTGTGTCAGTACCACCAACAATGAGTGTGCATGTTGTGTCAGTACCACCAACAATGAGTGTGCATGCTGTGTCAGTACCACCAACAATGAGTGAGCATGCTGTGTCAGTACCACCAACAATGAGTGTGCATGTTGTGTCAGTACCACCAACAATGAGTGTGCATGTTGTGTCAGTACCACCAACAATGAGTGAGCATGTTGTGTCAGTACCACCAACAATAAGTGTGCATGCTGTGTCAGTACCACCAACAATGAGTGTGCATGTTGTGTCAGTACCACCAACAATGAGTGTGCATGCTGTGTCAGTACCACCAACAATGAGTGAGCATGCTGTGTCAGTACCACCAACAATGAGTGTGCATGTTGTGTCAGTACCACCAACAATGAGTGTGCATGTTGTGTCAGTACCACCAACAATGAGTGTGCATGCTGTGTCAGTACCACCAACAATGAGTGTGCATGCTGTGTTAGTACCACCAACAATGAGTGAGCATGCTGTGTAAGTACCACCAACAATGAGGGAGCATGTTGTGTCAGTACCACCAACAATGAGTGTGCATGCTGTGTCAGTACCACCAACAATGAGTGTGCATGTTGTGTCAGTACCACCAACAATGAGTGAGCATGCTGTGTCAGTACCACCAACAATGAGTGTGCATGCTGCGTGAATACCTCCAACAATGAGTGAAGATGCTGGGTCAATATTACCAACAATGAGCGTCCATGCTATGTCAATACTACAAAGAATGAGTATTCCTGCTGCTTCAACAACACCAACAATGAGTGTGCATGCTTGGACAATACCATCAGCAATAAGAGTGCATGCTGTCAATACAACCAACAATGAGTGTCAACGCTGAATCAATACTACCAACAATGAGTGTACATTCTGTGTCAATACCACCAACAATTAGTGCGCAAGCCGTGTTAATACTACTAGTAATGAGTGTACATTTTGTCAATACTACCAATAATGTGTGTGTATGTGTGTGTGTGTGTGTGTGTGTGTGTGTGTGTGTGTGTGTGTGTGTGTGTGTGTGTGTGTGTGTGTGTGTGTGTGTGTGTGTGTGTGTGTGTGTGTGTGTGTGTGTGTGTGTGTGTGTGTGTGTGTGTGTGTGTGCTGTGTCATTATTACCAATACTGAGTTTACATGCTGTGTCAATGCTACTACCAATGAACATGCATGGGTGTCAATACTACCAACTATTAGCATGAATGTTGCAGCAATACTTCCAACAATTAGCATGCATGCTTTCGTGGTGAATTTGCTGTTAATTGTTGAGATAAGTTGACTGTATAAATTAGGAAATTATTTAAAGCCATATAAAACTTTGGTGAGATTTAAATTGTATTTAATATTTTTTAATTTTAATTTAGGGTGTCCAGTGATGTTGAGCGTTCAGATTCAGATTTAATTTCGATGATTTAATTTGACTATTTTGATCTGTGTTCCACGGGACAGTCACTTGGATGCTCATGTGCTCTGCACCAACATATTTGGTGCACATACCTAAATATATAAGATACACATATAACTGACCTCGGCAACACTGCCATGGAATCTGGACTAGAACTTATTTCAAGTATTGCTATTATTCTACTCTATGTGTAATTACTGGATAGTATACATTCAGGTTAGTATTATTTATGTTTTTAAAGCTATAGCTGGCAAAGAAGCATGGACGTAACATTAAATCTGGAAGATCCCAATATGGCCGCTCCGAGGTCTTTCCTTGGTAGGTGAACATATGTCGTCAGAATTCTTCTTGTCGTCAAAATTTTGGCTAAGATAAACGTAAAGAACACATGATTATATTATAATTATTTTCGCTATGGGATTATCATTAAATAACCCTACTTACTGATAGATTATATTTCATTCATCGTAACTTCACTCAACAATTATCTTAAACTACTTAAGCACAACCAAACTTGGCCAAAATATTAATGTACAAAGACTAGTTAGGGTTTCACTTATCTATTGCTGAAGTGTGAGGCGGACAACGACCAGTTTTAAGGCCTTTGTGGTCATTTAATGGCTGGCAACAGGAATGCTCCTGTGTCCATTGGCGGCGTATGAGTGATTGTGATGCCTTCCCCTCTCATCAGAGACTATATTGTTCAGTTGTTAGTGGTCATCCTCCCGGTGATAGACAAGCATACATTAGCCAAACTGGTACTCTGGCAAATGATGGACATGCTTACACTAGACAACTTGACGGTGATGGTCAAGTTGTAACATGGGTCAATCTTCCAATGATGAACAGGTTTACACTTGTCAGCCTACCTGTGCTGGGCAGGTTAACACTGGTGTGCACATATGCTCTTCCCTACCCTGAGAAAATAATATTCATGCAGGTATTGAATTCCTTATTTAATAAAGATTTACTATCCAAAAGGTTTACTCAATCCTACCTTTCAATCAATAATATTACTCAGCCTTTGCCATTGGACATATATTTTACTAGGTTCATTGTTTTTTTAAGCTTAACCTCAAAATATATTATAAAGTATTCTTCCTGAAGTGTTAATAGCAATTGTTAATTCGTTTTACAGATCATTTAACAAGATAATTGGTCCACCCATAATGTACGGATGTTAAGCAATGGTTTGCCGAACAACGCAATACTGAGCTTCCCGAGTGGCCTAATAAAGACTGCGAAATGAGCCCCAGAGATAATGTACATGAGAACATAGTTAGCAACTGGGCGCCGGGGCAAGACTGATCCCACCAACGTCTGCTTCAACATACGCAGGCAGACTTGGGGGTTGTCCTGCCATCAACAGGAAACCTGCGGCTAATGTAAAACCCCGTCGCCCTAATGTCCCAAAGGCTGCAGGTTATAAACAGCAACGGAAGATGGACAAGATATTGATTCTTTGGGATGATATCAAACGGGGTTCAAGTTTGTCTGTTTATGTATATGGATTCTTTCTAATTGTTTGATAATAAATGTCTAACCATGTTATGTTGGTTAATCATCTTACAAATACCAAGGCACATCAGATACAGTTTTATAATACTGTATGACGATGAAGTATATTACTGGACTTTGTTTGATGGACTGTGACTGAAATTATTGTATTTACATACACATTTATTGGTCAGTAATTATTGCTATTTACCCCTAACATTCCTAGGTTTCGCACTGTTCATTCAGATACCTCAGATTGCAGTTCATCCCTGATAGCAACTGCATATATCAAGGGAGACTGACGGTTGCATTCGAGAATTCCCTGGCCTTCTTCAGGAGAGGTTTTTCTAAGTCCGCCAACCGACGTTTGTCATTCAAGTTCCCGGATTCTTCCCACCGCTGCACCACAGTCTAACAGTTGGAGTCTAGCCCTAGCTTCGGTTGGGGACGGACGTGTTGAATCGGCGCTCCGGCTGTTGGCGTTGTTTACCAGTTTGGCCGGTTGAGGGCGGGTGTGTCTCTGCCTGCCTGTGCTGACGTGGAGTTAACGATGGGGGTCCCCCTCCCCCCTGTACTGCGGGCTCAGTCTGTGGGCCTCGAATTTTCCTGCCGGGCTGGGTACCCGGAGATAGCGCTGATGTGTGAGTTGCTTCATGTCCCTGTGATCAACATTTATGGTGTCGAGCTGGTGACGGCTCGTCGAGCAATATTGAAGTTTACCGAGGAATTGGCATATCGCGACTTTCTCCGTCGTTACGAGGGGCGGACATTGCCCCTGCCGGATGGTGCGGGCACTGTGTCACTATCTGATCGGAGTGGTGCCCTCACTTACGTCAGTGTGCATGGGGCTCCGTTGGAGTTTCCAGAGAGTCTGCTATGGCGGTACTTCAGCCGGTATGGCGCAGTGGTTAGTGTGCGGGTGAACGTGGTGTCTTCCAGTCCACTTAAGGGTGTGAGGACTAACATTCGCACCCTGGGCATGAGGCTCCGGGAAGATATTCCGTCCTCTGTGCGGCTTATGGGCTACAACGTTCGGGTGTTTTACGCCCATCAGCCTCGGACGTGTTATCGTTGTGGCCTCTTGGGCCATCAGGCTGCTGACTGTTCTGCGCCTGCCGTTGCACCTGTGAACCTCTTCAGTGAGGAGGATTTTCCACCGCTTCCTGTGGAGGAGGATTCAGTGGATGTGGACGTCTCTTCAGCCACGGATGTGCCCCCTGTGTCACCTGTTGCGCCGCCTGGTGCGCCCCCTGTTGTTGTCGCCTCTCCACAAGATGTTGTGGCGTCGCAGGGTGATCGTCCTGCTCCGACTTGTGTCCCTGGGGTTCTTCAGACTGCCTGCTGCTCGATTCCCCCGTCTTCCAGTTCGTCCTCTGCTGCGTCTGACCCTGTCCCTGCACCCTTGCCGACTGTTCCGGCTGTGCTGGGTGATGGGGTGGATCCGGCGCTTCCTCCTGTGCCTGGCCTGGTGCCCCATGTGGTTGAGGATGCTGCCGTTCTGCGTCGTGCGTCGGTTCGCCCGGCTTGTGTTGCGCGTCTCTCTGAGTCGGCCTCCGGGTCTGATGATGTGCGGCCAGAGCCTAAGCGTTCCCAGCGTTCGTCTTCAGCTTGGGCTGACGTTGGCGATTTCGACGCTTGTGGATCTGCCGGCGAAGGTGGGGTGGCTACGGTTGCGTTGCAGACTACGGTGACGGCGGAGGGGCATTTGTCTGAGGATGCCAGTGCCGGTGTTTCGGCCTCCACTTCAGATATGGTGTCTGCGGTTCCTGCTTCGGGTGCGTCGCCTGCCTCGGATGGCTCCGGTTCTTCGTGGGGGGTGGTTCCCCCTGCTGAGGTTCGCGGTGAGCGGGGCCTGGTGATGGTGTTGAAAAAGACTGCTCGCTCTGGTGGTTCTGTAACCCCTTCCTCGGTCCCCGTTTCATCGACTGCGGTCTCGACGCCTCTTCTGTCTCTGGCCATCTCTTCAGTGTCTCCTGCGGTCTCGGTGGAGACGTTACCATCTCGTTGCTTGTCCCCTGCTCCTGTGCGTATGGCGACGCGGCCGTCCCGGCAGCCCTCGTACGCTTCATTGGTGTCGTCTGCTACCTCGAAGGACGTGGCTTGCGCTCTCCAGCCTCGTTATGCGACTTGCGTCGGTGAGCTTCAGGAGTGGCCGTTTCCACCTGATCTTGAGGTTCCCGAGTTTATACTGGGCCCACGGCGGCAGGGGGATCGTCCCCCCAGTGACATGGAGTATTTGATTTGGGAGGTCTATAAGCGACGGTATCCTTGGGATTCGTTCCCTGGTAAATATATTCCTGTCTCTGAGAAATGTATTCCTCGCTCATGATTCCTTTGTGTATTGTAGGGTGCGGGTCAGGTGTGTGTGGGTGGGGCGGGTTTGTTTCCCAGTTCCTGCATGCTCCGGTTTGTGGTTGTGGGTTTGTGTGGCTTGTGTGTGTGTCCGGTTCCTGTGAGGTCTGGGGTTTGATTGGTGTGTGTCTGATTGTGGATGTCGTGTTCTTATGTTGTGCTTTGTGGTTCTATGTTTTTATGTTGCTGCTTGTGCGCTTGTTTGTGTCGTGTTGAGTGCCCTTCAGGCTGTTGGCGTGACCCGGTCAGGGTTTATGATTTTTGTCGAGTTTTGCCATTGTGCTATTCTTTGTTTGTTGTATATTTGTTTTCCTTTCTAGTTGTTATTTTTATTATTATTATTATTATTATTATTATTATTATTATTATTATTATTATTATTATTATTATTATTATTATTATTTTCGTTTTGTGTTGGTGCCTCTCCGTGTGTGTTTGAGGTGCTGGTAGCCTTGTTCTGAATATTTCATATTTTGGTGTGTTATTTCTGCATTGTATTCCACTGTGTTTTAACTTGCTTGTTGTGGTTTGTTTGTAATTATTGTTGTTTTGTGGTCGGCCCTTCCGGTCGGCGTTTTTGTGTTTAGTACATTTGTTCCTTTATGTTTTTGCACGTTTGTGCTTTGTTATTTTGGTCTGTTCTATGTTGTTATTGTTTACTTTTATTGTACTTATAAGCATGCTTGCATGTAAAAATTAATAAAAAAAAAAACAGTTTAACAGTTGGCTTTGTTATTCCAAGTTCTCTAGCCGGGCTGGCGATTGACATGCCTCTCGCATAGCAGCTATTGCCGTCCTTGACATAGCCGTTCGTCGCTGGAGTTCTTCCTTGATACAGAGTTTGCACATTTGAGTTGACTCGTGGATTTGTCTGGAGGGAGTGAAGGGCCCACATTCTTTAACCCAAACGACGACTCTTTATTCTAAAGTTTAACAGTTAAACAACCATTGTAAGAAATTGGCTTCTTTTAGCGAAGCACTAGTTTGTCGAACAACAAATATAATCACGTAGTCCATGTTGAGCATAAAATTTTGGAAACCATTGAAGAAACTATCAGGAAATGAGAAAAGACATTAAATTCAGCTTCCCAGGAAACAGATTAACCAAAGGAAACTACGAAAGAAAACTTGCCTAAAATATAAAGGACGATCCAAAATCATTCTATGCCTATATACAAAGTAATACCGAAACCAAGAACTCAGTAGGACCTCTAAAATATGAGACTAACCAAGATATAATGGATGATAGATGGGCAGCAAACACTCTGAAAGAATATTTTGCATCAGTGTTCACACTAGAAAGATTGAATGACCTCCCATCACCTACACAAATGTTTGAAGGAGGTGAAGAGGATGAATTAAAGGACATACCAATTACATGCGACGCAATCAGGAAGAGCATTGCCAAACTAAAAGACTCAAAAATTCAAGGTGTGGATAGATTTCAATCCAAAATCGTAAAGGAATTGGCAAATGCATGCCACTGAAACTCTTTTTCAGAAAATCCTTGGACCAAAGGATAGTTCCTCTGGATTAGAAATATGCAAATGTTACCCCTATTTACAAAAACAGACAGAAAAATCGGCAGAAAACTACCATCCGGTCAGCTTGACATCACACATCTGCAAGCTCATGGAGATAATCCTAAGGGAAAGATTCCTACAACATCTCACAGATAACAATCTCGTAAAATCAACGCAACATGGGTTTGTTAAAAATAGATCCTTACTAACCTGCTCGCATTTCAGAAAATGGTATCCGGTTATTCAGACAAAGAACTTCTGGTAGATGTAGCTTACATTAGCTTTGCTAAAGCTTTTGACAAGGTACCACATGAGAGACGGGCAAGGAAATTACAGGCACATGGAATAAATGGGGAAATATTGGAATAGATTAAACAATTGTTAAAACATGGAGAAGAAAGGGTCGTGCTAAATGGGAATGAATCAGACTGGGGAAATGTGCTAAGTGGGGTGCCACAGGGGTCCATTTTGGGGCCAACCCTTTTTGTCTTATAAATCATAGATGAGAATATTAAAAACCACATCATCAAATTAGCAGATGACACTAAGATCTATGGTAAAGTGGGAAGTGAGAGTGATATTGAGACCATACAAAGAGATCTACATGAACACCACAAATAGTCAGATGACTGGGAAATGCATTTTTAATATCGATAAAAACGAGACCTTGCATGTGGGGCACAACAATCTAAGTCAAGACTACCAAACTAACAGCACTACCTTACAACAGATAAACCAAAAAAAGTACCTTGGAGTCAGAATCCATCATTCATTATAAGTTGAACAACAAGTAAGAGCGGCAGTAAAAATAGATAACAAAATGCTGGGAATAATGAAGCGTACCTTTACCGTCAAGGAAAAAAAGGAGTTGATCAATTGTATTAGTCTCTGGTGCACCCCCACTTGGATTATTGAATCCAGGCATGCAGACCTCATCTTCAAAAAGACATAGCTGATCTGGAGAAGGTGCAACACCAGTCAACAAATATCGTACCAGAGCTAAGTCATCTCTCATATCAGGAACGGTTGAAGGCCACTGGGCTAACAACACTGTAAACCAGGCATGGCAAGCCATATCTCATCGAAACCTTTAAAAATACAGAAAATTTGGTGGATGTCGATCCGGACAATTTCTTCATAAAAGGTCAGATGTCACACGAACGCGGAGCAACGGGTTCAAGCTCAACAAACCACAATATAAGTCAGAAAACAGGAGATGCTTTTTCACCCGTAGGGTTGTAAACCTGTGGAACCACATACCCGCCGAAGGCCTAAACGCCAAAACTCTGTTGGGTTGTATATTACTGCTGGAAAAGAACATCAATGCAAATGGAGGGGACCTTTGACAAGCCGTCGTCTTTCTGTCTTCATCGAGGCCACTGATGTTGGTGGCCCTCAGGTAAATTCAGGTAGATTCAAGTAACTCATCACACAACAGTGAACTACACACGTAATGTGATCAGACATCTCATGTCTTCCATTTTTAACATGCATATCAGGCTATGTGCGTCTGTGAATATGTGTGTGTGTGTTGTTAGGAACCTTACCTCCTGTGGTAATGCCTTTTGGGTTGAAAAATGCCCCAGCAACTTTCCAGTGTCTTACGAACTTAGTTTTAAAAGACATGCCACAATGTAAAGCATACTTGGATGATATTGCAATTTGTCACAATATTGGGAGGACCATATGAAAAGTTTAGCTAAATTATTAAAATGTTTAAAGGAGGCTAATTTAACTGTAAACTTGCACAAATGTACCTTTGCCAGAGCTAGTATTGTTACTTAGGATATGAAGTGGGAAATGGAAAGCTGTTACCACCCAAGAATAAAAAATATTATATATATACTAGCTGTACCCCGCCACGCATTGCTGTGGCTCAGCAACGCATGTGCGTTACTGTGCCACAGCAGCAGCAACCTTCCCCTGTCTCCCAGTCCTCCCCACCACTCCCCCCCCCTCCTCCGTCCCCTCGTCCTCCTAACCATTCTTCGCTCCCCCGTCCCCTCGTCCTCCCCACCATCCCCCACTCCATCATCCCCTCGTCCTTCCTACCATTCCTCACCTCCCCCATCCCTTGGTCCTCCACACCATTCCCCACGCCCGTCACCTCGTCTTTCCCACCATTCCCCACTCCTTTGTATGATGATCAAATGGTCTAATGATCAAATGATGATGTTCCAATCAGAAAATTGGGAACAGGTTTCCTATTCTGGGAAAAAGGAAAACTGTTTCTGGGGCTAGATTCACGAAGAAGTTACGCAAACACTTACGAACCTGTACATCTTTTCTCAATCTTTGGCGGCTTTGTTGACAATTATTAAACAGTTAGTGAGCTCTGAAGCACCAAGAGGCTATTTATAACAATAACAACAGTTGATTGGCAGGTTTTCATGCTTGTAAACTGTTTAATATATGTAACCAAAGCCGTCAAAGACTGAGAAGCGATGAACACGTTCATACGTACTTGCGTAACTGCTTCATGAATCTGGCCCCAGCTGTTCCCATCACTGAAGTATAAGAAAAACAGTTCAAAAAACGAAATAAAATAATGAAAAAATAAGAAAAATAAACTATACTCACGAAATGAATGGTATGGTAAACAAAACAGCTCAATTCCAACGCAATGTCACACAAAATAGTTAAATAAAAATTTAATCAATGGAATCATAACATATTTAGTATAGCATGTGTTGGTCGTATGTGCAAAAGATAGCGCTGTTTTTCAAAAATGCATGTTTTTACCTGTTACCAGTGGTGGCATCTATATAGTAGGTATATAAAAATACACGCGTATTCGAATGGAACTTTGTGTCAAAATTCCAAAGAAATCGGTGAAGAACTTTTGGAGATTACAGCATGTGTTGCTCTTACATTCAACAGATGGCGGCCTTTTTTTCAAAAAAGCATGTTTTTTTCTTTCACAGGTAGGGCATGTATGAAGTAGGTATATAAAAAGACGCGCCTATTCGAATGCAACGTTGTGTCAAAATTTCAAAGCAATCGGTGAAGAACTTTCGGAAATTAGCTATTATGAACAAACGAACATTTCCATTTTTATTTATATAGATAGATAGCGTGAGTTGCTCTTATGTACAACAGATGGCGTTATTTCTTAAAAAAAGAATGACTTTACCTGTCACAGGTGGCATCTATACCTACGAAATGAACGGCATGGTAAACACAGCTCAATTTCAACACAATGTCACACAAAATAATTAAATCAAAATGAAAATTAATCGTAATTTATGAAAATTCAATTTATCAGTGCAATCGGAAACATTTAAATGGAATCGTAACATATTTAGTATAGTGTGTGTGTGTGTTGCTATAATGAAATTATTAGAAACATACAAATTAAAGAAATTAATTCAGATTTAGAAGAACTAAGAAATGCCCAGAGACCTGAAAGCTGCAGTATTAAAAGTTATGACAAGTTTTATAATGATAGGTATTTGTATGGTCAGCACAGTAACCGGATCAGGCAATGTGATGTAGTCATTGCGCGAATTCGTCTTGGCTATAGACACATCTGGCATGTTAGTGAAGCTGAGCCACTACCAGAATACTCAGATTGTAAACTTTGTGATAAACCTTTAATGCATTCACTAGAACACTATATTGTTGAATGTGAAACCATTAAGGACTTTAGACCTCCTGGCCTATTGTACCACCTTGTACCTATTGTACCATCATTGAGTCAGGTGTTCTGGAAAACATCCTAACAATTTATCCAAAATTTGCTTGTCCATTTTAAAGAATTAAGATAATTTTTTTTTATATTACTTCTAAACTGCATCAGTTATGAACCCATCCCTGCCCTTGTGTGGCAGTGCACAATAGAAAGTTGTTTTCACATATCCATATATTAAAACATTTTTTGTAACCATGATATATATATACTTCCGCCAACAGTTTAGACCTATTATCTTATGTATGACCCTCTGTCCTGCGTGACAGTGAATACCAGCATTATCCTCACTTTAATAAGACTTACTTGAAATCCTCAGATTAGGCAAAATTGTAATTAATTTTGTCAATAAAGATGTTAATAATAATAAAGCTATTACGTGCAACAGATGGTGCTGTTTAAAAAAAAAAAAACATTTCTACCTGTCACAGGTGTGGCATCTATATAGTAAGTATATAAAAACATGCGTGTATTCAAATGGAACGTTGTGTCAAAATTTCAAAGCAATTGGTGAAGAACTTTCGGAGATTAAAGTGAGTGTTGCTCTTATGTCCAACAGATGGCGCTGTTTAAAAAAAAAAACTTGTTTTTTCCGTTCACAGATGAGTCATGTATATAGTAGGTATATAAAAACACGCGCCTATACGAATGCAACGTTGTGTCAAAATTTCAAAGTAATCGGTAAAGAGGTAAAATCGGTAAGGCAGTGTCTGGGAAGCTCCTGGACGCAGGTTCGAATCATCGTCATGGCCCTTGTGGATTTGTTCATTTGATGCATCACGTTATTGTGATATCTGTGTGTGTAATCGGTAAAGAGGTTTCGAAGATTTTCCTCACAAGAAAAACACATGAAAACACAGTTTTTCAAAGACTCATGCTTTTTTCCCTTCACAGACACGATATCTATATATTATGTATATTAAAACCGGCTCCGATGCGAATGGAACGAAATGTGAAAATTTCAAAGCCATCGGTGAAGAACTTTCGGAGATTAGCGATTATGAACAAACAAACATTTCTATTTTTATTTATATAGATATATGAGTGCCCAGTGTTGACTAGTTAGAAGGAGGTGCAAATAATATCTAGGTATGTGTGTAAATTATAATAAGTTCTGTTAAAAAAATGCAGCAAATTCAGAACCTTTGACAAACTTGCCATGTAAAAATTTGTAGTTTAAATGGTCTCAGGAATGTCATGATGCTTTTACTAAATTAAAAGGAATGTTGTTATCTAGTCCAGTGTTAGCTACTCCTGACTACTCCAAGATATTCAAACTATATATAGATGCTTCGGACTGGGGATGCGGGTGCTGATCTATTGCAAGAGGATAATGAGGGTATTAATCATCCAATACATTAGTATTAAAAAAAGTTTACCAAATCTCAACAGAATTACTCCACAGTAAAGAAAGAGGAATTATCATTATTACTAGCTGTTAAAAAAATTGACATTTATGTATCAGGCAATACTATTGAAGTGTTCACTGACCACAACCTCTTAACATTTATTGCTAGCATGAAGAATTCCAATCAGAATATATTAAGGTGGTCTCTATTCTTGCAAGAGTACAATCTGGTCAAACATATTCCAGGAAAAATAAATATAGTAGCAGATGCACTTTCTAGATTGCCTAGACCTGGGGTGACTTAGCGTTTTACTACTGCACAGAAATGTATATTTTATTGTGTATCTGTTGGCCATTATATATCATTTACTGTATGTTAAAAATTATTAAGAAATCTGTTTGAAGTGTTGAACCTTTGTGAAATTCATTCATGAATTTCTAATTTTTTTTCACCACGGCTTAAAAGGGGTGTTATAAATCTTACCTCCTGTGGAGGTTAGTTTCTATTATAAAGCATTTATTGGTATGGGTGGATTAGATAATATTTTCTTGAAAGAAATTTGCAGCTGGTAATTGAGAGGCCGCGAGTGACTATTATTTCTCCGCTATTAAATTAGTACGCTTCATGTAACGTGGGTTGGCATAGCAAAACAATGTGAATGAAAAGTGCACTCAATCAAAAAACCTGCATGGAGAATATGGTAAATGAAATCAATAGTGTTTGATTGGAAATGTTAAAGAACAGAGTATTAAAGAAAGATGGCGGTACAGGGGCAGACGCAATTTTGACCTTATGAGAGGAGGAAAGTTAACGACAATTCCTTGTTTCCTAAGGGTTTTCTCTGGCCGTTCAATCAGATAAGTCACAGGGTTGCAAGGAAGAGAAGAATGCACTGAAAGCCTACTGAGCAGTTAGTTTTAAAAGAGTCCAGATTTCCTACGGATTATACACGTGTCACCCCCTACCCTACACCATCGGGTACTCCTGGACCTAGATTCAGGAAGCTCTGTGTATTTCTTCGTAAGTGGGTTTGCTACGAAGGTTCCTAAGTGCGCCCTAAGAAGATGCTTAGGTGCGATTCAATAACGTCCACTTAGGAAGAAAAATTGTTGGTTCACCTGCGTGCCGATAGAGGTCACTACTGTGTTTCGTTTGGCCAATCAGAGAGCAGCAACATTCTTCATATTGAAGATTTAGCGCTGGCTTATCGCAGCTCTACTGCCTCCTATTTACGTCGAATTTTCTTATAAAATTAGTATATTTCGAAGTAAAACAATGTTTTTTCAACTTCTACAGCCAGCACCGACATTGTAGTAAACAAATATGTTACATTTGTTGTTTACCTACGTAATTCTAAGAGATACTGTGTAGCTGTCCTTGTTGCTCGGAAGATGCGCTGACAATTATTGTATATATTTACTGAATTTACCCAAGGGCCACTAACTATCTAGTGACCTCGAAGAGGACAGAAAGCCGGCGGCTTGTTGCAGGGCCCGCCAATTGTCTTAATTATATTTTTTAGCTGGAATTTGGCATTTACGGCTTCAGCGGGTAGGCAGTTCCATGGGTTTATAGCCCTCTTGGTGGAAAAAAAAACATCTGTTTTCAGTCCTACTTGAGAGAACATACTCTCCAACACTATATCTGTGATTGTCCTGTTATCAGTGACTTCATACCAAATGGTATGAGGTATTTTGAGCTCTGTAATTACTTCATACACTCAGGAATATTGGAAGATATTCTTGTGCTGCACCAAGATTTTGCCAGTGGAGGCTAATAGATCAGCATTAAGTATTTTGTTCTCTCCTAATTCCATGTATGACTGGCCATCCTGTGAGGTGAGCTTGTAGCTGGTTTTTGATCTACACTGTGTGGTCCTTTAGACAGAATAGGGAAGCAGCACATTGCTGTGTATACCTAAACATGTTTAAAAATACATTGTTTGAGAGGAGTTTTGTAGAAACTGGTAAGAGTAATTATAATATAATGTTTCCATGATTCAGTGCTTACCTCTTGTGAAAATTGCTTAGAGTTGTTTAGTAAGAGTTGATTTGTTTTTTGTATTGAGGCTGGTATTTTCTAAATTGATTCCATGTACAGTATGTCTAACCATCCTGTGAGATGGGAGTATTAGATAAACTTATAGCTAGTTTTTTATCTACACTGTGTAATATTCCATATAGAATAGGGTAGCAGCACATTGCTGTGTATACCTAATCTTCTTAATAAAAAAAATAAGTAATAAAGATTTTAAATTATAGTTTGTATTATTACAAATACAGTACTGTATTATCCTTATTAAATCATGTTGACCATGGATCATTAAGATCTCATGTTGATATGTAATACAAGTCATATTTCTTTTGAACTGCTAATCCATGCTAATCATTCATTAAATTGTGCATTATGTCTCAATTTTTCACTTCCTTGGATATACTGTACAGTACAAAAAGATAGGAAAAAATAAACCAGTAATATTTCTTTCATTATATTTTTCATTTAAATAACTGCATCAATATTTTTACAGCTGACAGGATTTGTTTTCCCATACAGGTGCATTATTTGTTAAAAAAATTTGGTTTATTGTTACACACAATGGTGCTACATAGCCTTCCCAGCTTGGTGCCTTCTTTTAATACTTACTGATTAAAAAAT
Source organism: Procambarus clarkii (assembly GCF_040958095.1). Taxonomy (NCBI): domain Eukaryota; kingdom Metazoa; phylum Arthropoda; class Malacostraca; order Decapoda; family Cambaridae; genus Procambarus; species Procambarus clarkii. The sequence goes on from NC_091237.1 coordinate 2,267,235, forward strand.
AAATAATAAATACATTTTATTCAGGAAAAGTACATACAGTTGATTTACAAACATAATGTTGGATTTATAGGCAGAGCTAGTACATACAATACCTAAAGCCACTAATACTCTAGCATTTCGGGCAAGGTGTGGGGGGGGGAAAAAACAGACTAAAACTTAATAGTAATCGGGATTAGGTATAAATTGTGTTGAAAGAAGGAATAAAAAATACAAAAAGGGGGTTAACATAGCATAAATCAGCAATTGCACATGTTGGTGAACAGCGTTGTTTAAAAAATAGCAAGACATGGGTTGACATTTAGGAGGTAAGTTAGGTTACATGGAGTTAATTAGGCAGTACTTGGTTTAACTCTTAAACTGGTTGAGAGAGGTACAGCCGTTGACATGATTCGGGAGGTCATTCCACATTCTGGGTCCCTTGATTTGTAGAGCACTTCTAGTTTGGTTACACACAGCCAAATTGAGTAACAGGAAGAGGTCTTGGACACAAATTTGTTCCATGCTAAATGTAGAGGAATCAGCTGAGTATTCCTCAAATAAAATAAGTTGCCTCAGCTTATAAGGTAAATAAAATAAGCATTTCTCAAATAAGTAGCTGCCTCACTGCTACATAGCCTTCCCGGCATGGTGCCTTCTTTTGATAATTACTTGTTCCACACCCAAATTGTATAACAGGAAGAGGTCTTGGACCCCTACTTCCCTCTCTCTTTTTTAATAATCTATATAGTCATAATTATAGCTTTAAGTATTCAATGAATAAAGTTTTTGACATTTTTACCCTGTTCCTTACCTAACATCATTTGTGCAGCATATTTTTATTTTATGTCTCACCCAGATTTAATTTAAAAATAAAACCAAACTAAATAAATTAGAAATGGGTATGTATAGCTAAGGTACACCCTTACTACTAGGTGAACAGGGGCATTTGGTGATAGTAAATGATCCCATCAGGCAGGGCTCATCACCTTCTCTCATATTTCATGTTCACCAGTGTTTATTTACTTAATAACTGGTATAATATCTTGCTATTATAAAACTAATTCTACTATCATCAAACACATATTTACTTCAAGTTTCAAGCAGAGAATGCATATATAACTAACACGAAGGATTACTCTCCACTAGATTCACCAGCTATAATGTTTTGGTCATGTTCCAATATCATAAATCGATCCCAGTGTTATGTAGTAGAGAAAAAATGACTTATATCCAGTTTACGTAAAGCTACGAGTGGTCGAAACCACACTTAAATCCCGGAATGAACTTACGAAGATTTTTCCACTTAGGGTAGCTCTTTGAATACGGACGTAGCCGCCACGAAGGCGCTAAGAAGGAATTCGTTCTTAGCTAAGAGGAAAAACCTTCGTAAGTACCTTCCTGAATCCGGCCCCTGGTGTTTGTGGACATCACCAAACCCCCCACCCCGCTGCACACCACTAGACTATTACACCACTAGGCTATTACACCACTAGGCTATTACACCACTAGACTATTACACCACTAGGCTATTACACCACTAGGTTATTACACCACTAGGTTATTACACCACTAGGCTATTACACCACTAGGCTATTACACCACTAGGTTATTACACCACTAGGTTATTACACCACTAGGCTATTACACCACTAGGCTATTACACCACTAGGTTATTACACCACTAGGTTATTACACCACTAGGCTATTACACCACTAGGTTATTATTCAACTAGATTATTACACCACTAGGTTATTACACCACTAGGCTATTACACCACTAGGTTATTACACCACTAGGTTATTACACCACTAGGTTATTACACCACTAGGTTATTACACCACTAGGTTATTACACCACTAGGTTATTACACCACTAGGTTATTACACCACTAGGCTATTGCACCACTAGGTTATTACACCACTAGGTTATTACACCACTAGGTTATTACACCACTAGGCTATTACACCACTAGGTTATTACACCACTAGGTTATTACACCACTAGGCTATTACACCACTAGGCTATTACACCACTAGGTTATTACACCACTAGGCTATTACACCACTAGGCTATTACACCACTAGGTTATTACACCACTAGGTTATTACACCACTAGGTTATTATTCAACTAGATTATTACACGTGTTGGTAAGTACACTTCTGGATAATTACACAACTATATTTTAACACCACTTGGGTATTACACCAAATAGTTATTACACCATTTTTTGTTTGTACCATTATACTATAATACCATCTGATTATTACACCACTTAGCTATTACACTACAAGGTTATTATACTACTAGATTATTGCACCACTAGATTATTACACTAATAGGTTATTGAATCACTAGATTATTACACCACTTTTTTTCTTTCTTTTGTTCTTAATTAAATAATATACAATATAAAGATCATATTTACATCAATCTACAAGGGAAAAACTACATTTATATTTATTTCATATAATTCTCAATAAACCCATTTTTTCCATATCATCACCGAGCATGAGCAGTAAACATCAATACTTGATCGTAGGATTTATGGTTCTTATACTTGATCCTGTCAGGCAATAACTTCAATATTCTGTCTACTGAGTAACCCTCCTGCCTGTTTATCTGATACATATATTTATTTTTATTACCCTACTAACTGCCAATGCACACACACACAGTTACCCTCTTGCCTGCGTATCCACACACAGTAACCCCCTCCAGCCTGCCTATTCACACACACAGCGTATAATAATGATTGTTTTTTTAATTTTCATTCATTTTATTTCAATATGAAACATCAAAAACCTCTTTAAATCCATTCTAATGCATGGTCCACATAAATCATTAAGAATATCTGTCATCCAGTTTACTACCACATATTTCCGCTCACAGAAATAAAATATATGCATATTTCTCTCAATTTCAGAACATTGGTCAAACCTATTGCTGTCCTTAATGACCAAATGACGACCTATCATTTGTAGGGAGGGTCTCATGAATGGCGATACAATAATAAATGTTGTTTTAGATCAATAAATTTAACATGAAGGTTTGACCATATTTCTCGCCCAGTTAAAGAGTGGATATGCCTCTTCAACTCCAGGAACTACAAGAGTATTACTCAAGTAGTTTATTACACTCCTGTATTATTACACTAATAGATTATTACACAACTTGGTAATTATAGCACAAGGGTTTTGCACCACTAGATTATTACACCACAAGGTTATTACACCACTAGATTATTATATCACTAGATTATTAGTATACCATTACATTATTACACTACTAGATTATTACACCACTAGATTATTATATCACTAGATTATTAGTATACTGTGAGTTTTTTTTTCTTTTACAATTATCGAAAGAATTAATTCCTATTAAGGTTACGTTAATCGTAACTACCTCGCAAGAGAGGCAGACCTTAAACAGCTAGAGCTGCCAGTGGCAGATATTTAATCTTAAAGCCTAAGATCATAGGACCGCGGGAGCAAACCGCCAGGCGAAACCACTCGGGTAACACCTGTCACTTAGGTCGCTGGCTCCTCCTAGTTAACAACTAATAAAGGGTAGCCGACGGATTCTCACTTCGTATTTATAGAAGTGTGGTGCTGTGCAATGGACTCGAGCTTCAGATACAGACTTAATATGAACATAAGCAGGCAGAGCATTGCAGAACATGAAATGTGGGGCAGTAATATTGGAAGGTTTGACGTAAACGACCGTTTTCTATAACTTACAATTTATTCACAAAAACAAACTAAAACTACTACAACAAAGAATTTACGTTACTTTACTGTCACTCCAGTGGCACATTCAAGAGCAGCTAATCAACAGCCTGATGGACCCATGGTATCCTTATCCCGTCGTCGCTGACTGAACAATGACACTAACTGAACACAGTGATGCCCACTGGTGTCGCAAGCTTGCAATCAATATTGTCACGGGTTCACGGTGAACAAATACTATAATCACAAAACTTGACTGGCGCTCGCTGTTCTCAACGAGGTACCAAGTAACAAGGCGGTTAATTTAAACATTAAAGTGTTATTATTATATCACTTTAATGCACACACGTCGTACATACACGACGGGCTTGTTTAACGGGTGCCGCAACCGCGTCGTAAATAGCCGCGCAATGTAAAAAAAAAAAAATCCAATTCTTATTCGATCGACTTGAGGTTAGTATGAAAATGTTTGCCATTATATTTCCGTTTTCTTTAATAGACACATGGCCTATTTGAGAAAACGGCATTGTATTGTAACTTAGTGGAGAGACTATTGAGGTGTTGACACAACGAGGGTAATCGCCCACTTCACACACTCTTGGTGTGGGCCGCGATCATGATTCTACATTTATATGCACATGTCTGTGTAGGGAATTTTATTGCGAGTTCAGTGATATAAAATTTAACGCTGTATGACTAATGTGGAGCTGACAACAAACAAAAGAGTATGAACATTTTGCTGCTGTTTGGGCGTTACGGCGAGTGATCAACGTTTTATTTATTTCGTGGTGGGATAGCTAATGCTTTGGTGACATGTTATACATATGATCTTGTAGAGAATTTTATTACCAACACATTGATACCAAAATGAAACACGTAGCTCGTGAATTGGTGTCAGGAGAGTGAAAAGATTACACACTTTTTGGTGTTTACGCTCGAGCCCAAAACGCCGCGCGCACAATGCGCTATTTTTTTCACGAGGCCCAGGCGCATTAAAGTGTATTAATCCAAGAATGATAACCCCTTATAAAAATCTTACGTTAACACTTGTCTCTCAGGACAATCAACAACAAAAGTTACTCTAAATGAATTTAGACAATTACGTTAACACACAGGTGTCTCAACGACACTTAAGTGGCAGCAATAACTCGTAAATCAATTAATTACATCAACTTGAAAGTCAAGCATTCGGTGAGTAATTCCCAATTAATTACTGAATACAACAACCTATTAATTCAGACGAGTATTGGCGAAGCCTACTGTCTCTCAACTGACAGTTCACTTCCGGTCTTACGACAAGTTTACCTTAACGAGGGTAGACTACTGTACCACACACAAGGTTACAACACACTCCATGTACACAACAACATCAACACCTGGTGAATTTATTAAGTGGTGGTTACTAATTCTCTGTAATTAGCTACAAGTGTTTAATCCCTCTGTCCACAGACAGATCTGATCAGTCCAACAAATTACAGCAGCTTAATTGCAGCGCAATTGACTCCGATCATAACAGACCGTCAACCCCTTACGTTAATCAATCAATTAACGACAGCACGTTAAATCGTTACCACTACGTTAGTCTTCACTTGACAGTTCCTCCACTGCGTGAACTTCACTGTGGCTGTGGCCTTTACACGTCTCTACGTTAATCACAACAATGTTCGACAAAACAAGTCACCTAATTAAGTAAATCGTGACCCCCGGTGACGTTAAATGACTAATTCTCACGGAATCCTTCACAGTACACAATGCATTCCACCAAGGACAAACTTGTCTACGGTTTACACTCGGTACAACACAGTACATCACAGTACATCCCTGCCACTCACAGCAAAACTTGTAAATGACTTCCCCTGTAAATTATCTACCAATAATTAACACTTTACCACAACACAACGGTAAAATAACCGCTGGCCAATATAACAATAGAAATTATTTAAAACCAAGGGAAACCTCCCTGTTAACACTTTCACTGCTGAAAAAGGGTATCAAATTAGAGCAAATTACATACACAGCACATAGAAAAAATGGAAACAAATAAAACTCACTTTACTCCACCACTGAATGTGTCTCTAGGTGTCCTCACACACGTCAAACTCACAGTTGGGCTCAACCTCAACTTGGTGACGGCAAACAGAGTAAACTCACACGTCTCCAATTCCCATTCACCTCACTAGGTGGTCGACTTGGGACAGAGGACAGACGGAACACTGGGGGCGAAACGAACTTCAGAGTTTTATTACCCAAAACGGAAATAGTGTACTTATATCAATCTCGCGGACCCGCCACACACACTCACATACATACACGTCAACCACACTCCCACTGCTGCTGCTGGATGATGACGTAGGCGTCCTTACTTCTTACACGTGGTCAGGTGGAGCACAGGGTTAGCTCCACACACAGAGGCCAGGTGGCGCGAATACGCCGGCATAGGGCAGCCCAGGGTGCGCACACAACAGATTACACAGCTGGGATGCGGTACCACGCCCATCCACTTGACACGGTACTCCAGGATACGACGGTACACGGTGTTACACGGTACACGAGACAGAGTCCTTCACTGTTCACTTCTAATTCCTCGGAATTGCGAATTTAAGGTTTCTCTCATATCACTGAAACCTTCTCTAGCACGTCTCACTGCAGTACCTTCAAGCACAGATACGATAGACGGCGGATGTCACTAACCTAGGCCAATATTAACAGCCTCACTCAGTCCAGTTGCTCTGAGATGGCATCTCACAACCACGCGGCTTAGATGATAAAAGTTCACACTGGTAATTCGTCAAATACACCTTTTGGCGATGCCGGATTCTTACGTACGGCACCCGCAAAGATAGCAAGACGATAAGCGTGACTTTAGTTACGTTGCAGGCGGTACTTCATGGTGCTTGACCATTAGCACGAGAAGTACATCTTCCTATGGTAACGTTCTATGTAAGAATGATTTTTTCCCGCCAAAACGGCCCAGGGGATACCATGCGGCACCCCTCAGCGTCTTGACCAATCATGGCTCAGCATTCCTGAGGCCCAAGCGCTTTGGCCAATGGCGCACCTTGCCTCAGAATGCTACTCCCTCTCTCACGAGGTGGACACGTGATAGGGTGGGGTGGTCTACAGCCGTTAACCCCCCATACCTCCCTCTCTACACTTGACTTGTACAAAATTTTTCCTGAAATAAACTCCCTCCTGTAATTTCCTTCACAGACCTGATACAGCGATCAGAATGACATCAATGACTAGCAAATGGCAAGGGCTGTCCAACGACACCCAACACGACTGTGGAAAAATTATATTCAGAAAGTTGAATCATGGTGCACATCACTGGTGCACTATGCAATTTCGTACTTCATTCAGTGCACGAGAGAGCAGGAAAAATATGTCTCCTGACATATACCACTACATTATTAAACCACTAGATTATTACACTACTAGGTTATTACTCCACTAGGTTATTACACTGCTGGATAATTACACAACTAGATTATTACATCACTACATCATAACTCAACTAGTTTTTTAAACCAATAGGTTATTACACCACAAGGGAATTACACCACAAGGTTATTACACCAGATGTAATTTATACACCATTATTACACATCTTGAGAATTACACAATTAATGAATCACAACTTTATTCATTACTTTATTCGTGGACCCTTAGAGAATTACACCACTTGATTATTACACAACTAAATTATTTCACCACGAGCTTATTACACCATTAGGTGTTTTCACTGCTAGACTATTACACCACTTGGAAATTACATCACTTGCTCATTAAAACACTAATTTTTACACCATTAGGTTATTACTCCACTAGGTTACACAACTAGAATTTAACACCACTTGGGTATAACACCACTAGGGTATTACGCCAGATGTAATTGGACTCACAGAAACAAAACTCTCAGGAATCATAACGAATGCGGTGTTTCCCCAAGACTACACTGTAATAAGGGAAGAGAGGGAAGGAAGGGGAGGAGGCAGAGTGGCTCTACTGATGAGAAAGGAATGGAGTTTCGAGATGGATATTCCGGGCTGCAAAGGGTTCAGAGACTCCATAACAGGCACCATGACGATGGGAGGACCAAGAGTAGTAGTATTAGTGATATATAACCCACCACCAAATGAAAGAAAACCCAGGCAAGAGTATAACAGAAACAACATGGCAGTTAACATTATCATTGAGAGAGCAGCCGTTGCTGCCTGTAGAAAACGATCACATCTGCTCATCATGGGGAAATAGAGGAGCAGAATCTTCTTTAATCATAGAAGAATTTGACTGGGAAAACAGGGAACCACGAGGAGTGAGGAAACATGGAGAGCGAAACTGCTGGAGGTGACGACTAGAAACTTTTTAAGTCAGCATGTCAAAGGTCCGACCAGAATGAGAAGCAATGATGAACCAGCATGAATCGACCTAGTATTCACTCTGAACGATTCAGACATAACGGAAATAGGCCTTGAAGCCCCCGTGGGAATGAGTGATCACAGTGCATTGTTTGAATATCTGGTCGAAGAAGGGTTAATGTACTCAAGGAAGGGATCAGAAAGCAAGAGGCAAGCATTCCGGAAGGGAAACTATGAGGAGATGAGAAAATTCCTAACTGAAATAGCTTGGGAAACAGAGTTCAGAGGAAAAACGGTTCAAGACATGATGAACTACATCACTCAGAAGTGTAAGGAGGTAGCAAACAAGTTCGTCCCAGTACAAAAATAAATGGAGATTAGAAACCCATGGTTTAATCAGAGTTGCAAGCTAGCAACGCAGCTAAGTAAAAGGGCGTGGAGAAACTATAGAAACAACAGAACACTAGAGAGCAGAGAAAGATACCAGAGCACCAGGAATGAATAAGTCAGGGTAAGAAGAGAGGTAGAGAGGCAATATGAAAATGACATAGCGAGTAAAGCCAATACTCAACCCAAACTGCTGCATTGCCACATCAGGAGGAAAACAACAATGAAGGAACAGGTAATGAAACTGAGGATAGGGGCAGAAAGATTCACTACAAACGACAAGGAAGTGTGCGAGGAACTCAATAGGAAATTCCAGAAAGTCTTTACCTCAGAGCAAGGAGAAGTCCCAGAGATAAGGGAGGAACCATCAAACCAGACACCACTAGAGGAGTTTGTGATTACCAGTGGGGAGGTGAGGAAGCATCTGCTAGATTTGAACGTGACAACGGCTATAGGCCGGGATGGAATATCACCATGGATTCTAAAGGAAGGAGCAGAAGCTATATGCCAACCACTCTCCATGGTGTACAACACGTCACTGGTAATATGTGATCTGCCAAAAAATTGGAAGACCACCATTGTAGTCCCAATATACAAGAAGGGTAAAAGGCAGGAGGCACTGAACTACAGGCCAGTGTCCCTAACTTGCATTCCATACAAGATGATGGAAAAGATTGTGCGAAAAGAGCTAGTGGAACATCTGGAGCAGAAGAACTTTGCAACACAACATCAGCATTAGTTCAGAGATGGTAAATCATGCCTAACAGGATGAATAGAGCTCTATGACCAGGAAACAAAAATGAGGCAAGAGAGAGAGGGCTGGGCAGAGTGAATATTTCTGGACTGCCAGAAAGCTTTTGACACAGTACCACATAAGAGGCTAGTGCACAAACTGGAGATGCAGGCAGGAGTGAAAGGGAAGGTACTCCATTGGATAAGAGAGTACCTAAGCAACAGGACACAGCGAGTCACCCACTATGAGGGGTGAGGTCTCGGAGTGGCGGGGAGTCACCAGTGGAGTCCCACAGGGATCAGTTATTGGACCTATACGGTTTCTGATATACGTAAATGACCTCCAAGAATTGACTCGTTCCTTTCTATGTTTGCTGATGATGCAAAAACTATGAGGAGGATCAGGACAGAGGAAGATTGTATGAGGGTACAAGATGACCTAGACAAACTGAAGGAATGGTCCGGCAAGTGACTACTAAAGTTCAACCCAAGTAAAGGTAAGGTAATGAAACTAGGAGGAGGAAATAGGAGGCCAGTCACTGGATACTGAATGGGGGATGAAGTCCTTCACGAACGGACACAGAGAATGGTCTGGGAGTTGATATCACGCAAAACCTGTCTCCCGAAGCCCCCATCAAAAGAATAACATCAGCGGCCTATGCGAGGCTGGCTAACATCAGAACTGCTTTCAGAAACCTGTGTAAGGAATCCTTCAGAAACTTGTATACCACATATGTAACGCCAATCCTGGAGTATGCAGCAACAGCATGGAGCCCGCATCTAGTCAAGAACAAGACGAAGATGGAAAAAGTTTAGAGGTATGCCACTAGGCTAGTCCCAGAACTAAGAGGCATGACTTATGACGACAGAGTACGGGAACTGCACCTCACGTCGCTGGAAGAGAGAAGAGCTAGGGGAGACATGATCACCACATACAAAACTTTCAGGGGAATTGACAGGGTGGACAAGGATGGATTATTTAACACGGGTGGCACACGCACAAGAGGACACAGGTGGAAGCTAAGTACCCAAATGAGCCAAAGAGACATTAGAAAGAACTTTTTCAGTGTCAGAGTAGTTAGTAAATGGGATGCACTTGGAAGTGATGTGGTGGAGGCTGACTCCATACACACTTTCAAATGTAGATATGACAGAGCCCAGTAGGCTCAGTACATCAGTTGATTGACTGTTGAGAGGCGGGACCAAAGAACCAGAACTCAACCCCCGCAAGCACAATTAGGCGAGTACAATTACGTGAGGTGAGTACACCAATATGTTATTACACCAATTTTTTTTTGCACTACTATACTATAATACCACCTGGTTATTACACCACTTAGCTATTACACTACAAGATTATTATACTACTAGATTATATATATATACGCCCGCCACTACCCCCCGAATGAGAAGGCAGGAGGCAAACCGGGAGTCCCCCTAATATTTACAAAAATTCCCTATAAAATATATATATATATATATATATATATATATATATATATATATATATATATATATATATATATATATATATATATATATATATATATATATATATATATATATATATATATATATATATATATATATATATATATATATATATATATATATATATATATATATATTGGTTTGGTTTCCTCCGAGGCTATGGGTCCCCCTTCTTCCAGCTAGAGGTGGTACTCCCTTCCTATATTTAAAAAAAAAAAAAAAAAAAAAAAAAAAATATATATATATATATATATATATATATATATATATATATATATATATATATATATATATATATAACTGAAAACTCACACCCCAGAAGTGACTCGAACCCATACTCCCAGATGCCACGCAACTGGTATGTACAAGACGCCTTAATCCACTTGACCATCACGACCGGACATAATGAGGTGATAGCCGAGGCTATTTGAACCACCCCACCGCCGGCACTCGGATAGTAATCTTGGGCATAGCATTTTACCAAATCACCTCATTCTTTGGGGCACACGTGAGGAACACAAATGCGAACAAGCCTGAATGGTCCCCAGGACAATATGCAACTGAAAACTCACACCCCAGAAGTGACTCGAACCCATACTCCCAGATGCCACGCAACTGGTATGTACAAGACGCCTTAATCCACTTGACCATCACGACCGGACATAATGAGGTGATAGCCGAGGCTATTTGAACCACCCCACCGCCGGCACTCGGATAGTAATCTTGGGCATAGCATTTTACCAAATCACCTCATTCTTTGGGGCACACGTGAGGAACACAAATGCGAACAAGCCTGAATGGTCCCCAGGACAATATGCAACTGAAAACTCACACCCCAGAAGTGACTCGAACCCATACTCCCAGATGCCACGCAACTGGTATGTACAAGACGCCTTAATCCACTTGACCATCACGACCGGACATAATGAGGTGATAGCCGAGGCTATTTGAACCACCCCACCGCCGGCACTCGGATAGTAATCTTGGGCATAGCATTTTACCAAATCACCTCATTCTTTGGGGCACACGTGAGGAACACAAATGCGAACAAGCCTGAATGGTCCCCAGGACAATATGCAACTGAAAACTCACACCCCAGAAGTGACTCGAACCCATACTCCCAGATGCCACGCAACTGGTATGTACAAGACGCCTTAATCCACTTGACCATCACGACCGGACATAATGAGGTGATAGCCGAGGCTATTTGAACCACCCCACCGCCGGCACTCGGATAGTAATCTTGGGCATAGCATTTTACCAAATCACCTCATTCTTTGGGGCACACGTGAGGAACACAAATGCGAACAAGCCTGAATGGTCCCCAGGACAATATGCAACTGAAAACTCACACCCCAGAAGTGACTCGAACCCATACTCCCAGATGCCACGCAACTGGTATGTACAAGACGCCTTAATCCACTTGACCATCACGACCGGACATAATGAGGTGATAGCCGAGGCTATTTGAACCACCCCACCGCCGGCACTCGGATAGTAATCTTGGGCATAGCATTTTACCAAATCACCTCATTCTTTGGGGCACACGTGAGGAACACAAATGCGAACAAGCCTGAATGGTCCCCAGGACAATATGCAACTGAAAACTCACACCCCAGAAGTGACTCGAACCCATACTCCCAGATGCCACGCAACTGGTATGTACAAGACGCCTTAATCCACTTGACCATCACGACCGGACATAATGAGGTGATAGCCGAGGCTATTTGAACCACCCCACCGCCGGCACTCGGATAGTAATCTTGGGCATAGCATTTTACCAAATCACCTCATTCTTTGGGGCACACGTGAGGAACACAAATGCGAACAAGCCTGAATGGTCCCCAGGACAATATGCAACTGAAAACTCACACCCCAGAAGTGACTCGAACCCATACTCCCAGATGCCACGCAACTGGTATGTACAAGACGCCTTAATCCACTTGACCATCACGACCGGACATAATGAGGTGATAGCCGAGGCTATTTGAACCACCCCACCGCCGGCACTCGGATAGTAATCTTGGGCATAGCATTTTACCAAATCACCTCATTCTTTGGGGCACACGTGAGGAACACAAATGCGAACAAGCCTGAATGGTCCCCAGGACAATATGCAACTGAAAACTCACACCCCAGAAGTGACTCGAACCCATACTCCCAGATGCCACGCAACTGGTATGTACAAGACGCCTTAATCCACTTGACCATCACGACCGGACATAATGAGGTGATAGCCGAGGCTATTTGAACCACCCCACCGCCGGCACTCGGATAGTAATCTTGGGCATAGCATTTTACCAAATCACCTCATTCTTTGGGGCACACGTGAGGAACACAAATGCGAACAAGCCTGAATGGTCCCCAGGACAATATGCAACTGAAAACTCACACCCCAGAAGTGACTCGAACCCATACTCCCAGATGCCACGCAACTGGTATGTACAAGACGCCTTAATCCACTTGACCATCACGACCGGACATAATGAGGTGATAGCCGAGGCTATTTGAACCACCCCACCGCCGGCACTCGGATAGTAATCTTGGGCATAGCATTTTACCAAATCACCTCATTCTTTGGGGCACACGTGAGGAACACATATGCGAACAAGCCTGAATGGTCCCCAGGACAATATGCAACTGAAAACTCACACCCCAGAAGTGACTCGAACCCATACTCCCAGATGCCACGCAACTGGTATGTACAAGACGCCTTAATCCACTTGACCATCACGACCGGACATAATGAGGTGATAGCCGAGGCTATTTGAACCACCCCACCGCCGGCACTCGGATAGTAATCTTGGGCATAGCATTTTACCAAATCACCTCATTCTTTGGGGCACACGTGAGGAACACAAATGCGAACAAGCCTGAATGGTCCCCAGGACAATATGCAACTGAAAACTCACACCCCAGAAGTGACTCGAACCCATACTCCCAGATGCCACGCAACTGGTATGTACAAGACGCCTTAATCCACTTGACCATCACGACCGGACATAATGAGGTGATAGCCGAGGCTATTTGAACCACCCCACCGCCGGCACTCGGATAGTAATCTTGGGCATAGCATTTTACCAAATCACCTCATTCTTTGGGGCACACGTGAGGAACACAAATGCGAACAAGCCTGAATGGTCCCCAGGACAATATGCAACTGAAAACTCACACCCCAGAAGTGACTCGAACCCATACTCCCAGATGCCACGCAACTGGTATGTACAAGACGCCTTAATCCACTTGACCATCACGACCGGACATAATGAGGTGATAGCCGAGGCTATTTGAACCACCCCACCGCCGGCACTCGGATAGTAATCTTGGGCATAGCATTTTACCAAATCACCTCATTCTTTGGGGCACACGTGAGGAACACAAATGCGAACAAGCCTGAATGGTCCCCAGGACAATATGCAACTGAAAACTCACACCCCAGAAGTGACTCGAACCCATACTCCCAGATGCCACGCAACTGGTATGTACAAGACGCCTTAATCCACTTGACCATCACGACCGGACATAATGAGGTGATAGCCGAGGCTATTTGAACCACCCCACCGCCGGCACTCGGATAGTAATCTTGGGCATAGCATTTTACCAAATCACCTCATTCTTTGGGGCACACGTGAGGAACACAAATGCGAACAAGCCTGAATGGTCCCCAGGACAATATGCAACTGAAAACTCACACCCCAGAAGTGACTCGAACCCATACTCCCAGATGCCACGCAACTGGTATGTACAAGACGCCTTAATCCACTTGACCATCACGACCGGACATAATGAGGTGATAGCCGAGGCTATTTGAACCACCCCACCGCCGGCACTCGGATAGTAATCTTGGGCATAGCATTTTACCAAATCACCTCATTCTTTGGGGCACACGTGAGGAACACAAATGCGAACAAGCCTGAATGGTCCCCAGGACAATATGCAACTGAAAACTCACACCCCAGAAGTGACTCGAACCCATACTCCCAGATGCCACGCAACTGGTATGTACAAGACGCCTTAATCCACTTGACCATCACGACCGGACATAATGAGGTGATAGCCGAGGCTATTTGAACCACCCCACCGCCGGCACTCGGATAGTAATCTTGGGCATAGCATTTTACCAAATCACCTCATTCTTTGGGGCACACGTGAGGAACACAAATGCGAACAAGCCTGAATGGTCCCCAGGACAATATGCAACTGAAAACTCACACCCCAGAAGTGACTCGAACCCATACTCCCAGATGCCACGCAACTGGTATGTACAAGACGCCTTAATCCACTTGACCATCACGACCGGACATAATGAGGTGATAGCCGAGGCTATTTGAACCACCCCACCGCCGGCACTCGGATAGTAATCTTGGGCATAGCATTTTACCAAATCACCTCATTCTTTGGGGCACACGTGAGGAACACAAATGCGAACAAGCCTGAATGGTCCCCAGGACAATATGCAACTGAAAACTCACACCCCAGAAGTGACTCGAACCCATACTCCCAGATGCCACGCAACTGGTATGTACAAGACGCCTTAATCCACTTGACCATCACGACCGGACATAATGAGGTGATAGCCAAGGCTATTTGAACCACCCCACCGCCGGCACTCGGATAGTAATCTTGGGCATAGCATTTTACCAAATCACCTCATTCTTTGGGGCACACGTGAGGAACACAAATGCGAACAAGCCTGAATGGTCCCCAGGACAATATGCAACTGAAAACTCACACCCCAGAAGTGACTCGAACCCATACTCCCAGATGCCACTCAACTGGTATGTACAAGACGCCTTAATCCACTTGACCATCACGACCGGACATAATGAGGTGATAGCCGAGGCTATTTGAACCACCCCACCGCCGGACCATTCAGGCTTGTTCGCATTTGTGTTCCTCACGTGTGCCCCAAAGAATGAGGTGATTTGGTAAAATGCTATGCCCAAGATTACTATCCGAGTGCCGGCGGTGGGGTGGTTCAAATAGCCTCGGCTATCACCTCATTATGTCCGGTCGTGATGGTCAAGTGGATTAAGGCGTCTTGTACATACCAGTTGCGTGGCATCTGGGAGTATGGGTTCGAGTCACTTCTGGGGTGTGAGTTTTCAGTTGCATATTGTCCTGGGGACCATTCAGGCTTGTTCGCATTTGTGTTCCTCACGTGTGCCCCAAAGAATGAGGTGATTTGGTAAAATGCTATGCCCAAGATTACTATCCGAGTGCCGGCGGTGGGGTGGTTCAAATAGCCTCGGCTATCACCTCATTATGTCCGGTCGTGATGGTCAAGTGGATTAAGGCGTCTTGTACATACCAGTTGCGTGGCATCTGGGAGTATGGGTTCGAGTCACTTCTGGGGTGTGAGTTTTCAGTTGCATATTGTCCTGGGGACCATTCAGGCTTGTTCGCATTTGTGTTCCTCACGTGTGCCCCAAAGAATGAGGTGATTTGGTAAAATGCTATGCCCAAGATTACTATCCGAGTGCCGGCGGTGGGGTGGTTCAAATAGCCTCGGCTATCACCTCATTATGTCCGGTCGTGATGGTCAAGTGGATTAAGGCGTCTTGTACATACCAGTTGCGTGGCATCTGGGAGTATGGGTTCGAGTCACTTCTGGGGTGTGAGTTTTCAGTTGCATATTGTCCTGGGGACCATTCAGGCTTGTTCGCATTTGTGTTCCTCACGTGTGCCCCAAAGAATGAGGTGATTTGGTAAAATGCTATGCCCAAGATTACTATCCGAGTGCCGGCGGTGGGGTGGTTCAAATAGCCTCGGCTATCACCTCATTATGTCCGGTCGTGATGGTCAAGTGGATTAAGGCGTCTTGTACATACCAGTTGCGTGGCATCTGGGAGTATGGGTTCGAGTCACTTCTGGGGTGTGAGTTTTCAGTTGCATATTGTCCTGGGGACCATTCAGGCTTGTTCGCATTTGTGTTCCTCACGTGTGCCCCAAAGAATGAGGTGATTTGGTAAAATGCTATGCCCAAGATTACTATCCGAGTGCCGGCGGTGGGGTGGTTCAAATAGCCTCGGCTATCACCTCATTATGTCCGGTCGTGATGGTCAAGTGGATTAAGGCGTCTTGTACATACCAGTTGCGTGGCATCTGGGAGTATGGGTTCGAGTCACTTCTGGGGTGTGAGTTTTCAGTTGCATATTGTCCTGGGGACCATTCAGGCTTGTTCGCATTTGTGTTCCTCACGTGTGCCCCAAAGAATGAGGTGATTTGGTAAAATGCTATGCCCAAGATTACTATCTGAGTGCCGGCGGTGGGGTGGTTCAAATAGCCTCGGCTATCACCTCATTATGTCCGGTCGTGATGGTCAAGTGGATTAAGGCGTCTTGTACATACCAGTTGCGTGGCATCTGGGAGTATGGGTTCGAGTCACTTCTGGGGTGTGAGTTTTCAGTTGCATATTGTCCTGGGGACCATTCAGGCTTGTTCGCATTTGTGTTCCTCACGTGTGCCCCAAAGAATGAGGTGATTTGGTAAAATGCTATGCCCAAGATTACTATCCGAGTGCCGGCGGTGGGGTGGTTCAAATAGCCTCGGCTATCACCTCATTATGTCCGGTCGTGATGGTCAAGTGGATTAAGGCGTCTTGTACATACCAGTTGCGTGGCATCTGGGAGTATGGGTTCGAGTCACTTCTGGGGTGTGAGTTTTCAGTTGCATATTGTCCTGGGGACCATTCAGGCTTGTTCGCATTTGTGTTCCTCACGTGTGCCCCAAAGAATGAGGTGATTTGGTAAAATGCTATGCCCAAGATTACTATCCGAGTGCCGGCGGTGGGGTGGTTCAAATAGCCTCGGCTATCACCTCATTATGTCCGGTCGTGATGGTCAAGTGGATTAAGGCGTCTTGTACATACCAGTTGCGTGGCATCTGGGAGTATGGGTTCGAGTCACTTCTGGGGTGTGAGTTTTCAGTTGCATATTGTCCTGGGGACCATTCAGGCTTGTTCGCATTTGTGTTCCTCACGTGTGCCCCAAAGAATGAGGTGATTTGGTAAAATGCTATGCCCAAGATTACTATCCGAGTGCCGGCGGTGGGGTGGTTCAAATAGCCTCGGCTATCACCTCATTATGTCCGGTCGTGATGGTCAAGTGGATTAAGGCGTCTTGTACATACCAGTTGCGTGGCATCTGGGAGTATGGGTTCGAGTCACTTCTGGGGTGTGAGTTTTCAGTTGCATATTGTCCTGGGGACCATTCAGGCTTGTTCGCATATATATATATATATAATTAAATATGACCGAAAAAGTAAGATTAATAATTCTAACACGAATTTTCTCAATCTTTCGTACATTTCTTTTCACTGTTGGAGGTAAATCAAAAATCAATTCTCCAAAATTCATCTTTATTTCTAGTCTGACGCGACACGAGCGCGTTTCGTAAAACTTATTACATTTTCAAAGACTTTAGTTTACAAATACACAACTGAATAGAACTAACGCATCTCCGAGTTTATATCTACATTTGAGTGAGGTGGATGGGGTGAGGTGGCATTAATAGGGTATTAATTTCATCAACACAAGACAGAACAAGAGGTGGTATTAATAGGGTATTAATTTCATCAACACAAGACAGAACAAGGGTGGTATTAATAGGGTATTAATTTCATCAACACAAGACAGAACACGAAACAACGGGTATTGAATAGAAGTGTTTGTAGAAAGCCTATTGGTCCATATTTCTTGATGCTTCTATACTGGAGCGGAGTCTGAGGTGGGTAGAATATAATTGTGCATTAATTGGCTGTTGATTGCTGGTGTTGACTTCTTGATGTGTAGTGCCTCGCAAACGTCAAGCCGCCTGCTATCGCTGTATCTATCGATGATTTCTGTGTTGTTTACTAGGATTTCTCTGGCGATGGTTTGGTTGTGAGAAGAGATTATATGTTCCTTAATGGAGCCCTGTTGCTTATGCATCGTTAAACGCCTAGAAAGAGATGTTGTTGTCTTGCCTATATACTGGGTTTTTTGGAGCTTACAGTCCCCAAGAGGGCATTTGAAGGCATAGACGACGTTAGTCTCTTTTAAAGCGTTCTGTTTTGTGTCTGGAGAGTTTCTCATGAGTAGGCTGGCCGTTTTTCTGGTTTTATAGTAAATCGTCAGTTGTATCCTCTGATTTTTGTCTGTAGGGATAACGTTTCTATTAACAATATCTTTCAGGACCCTTTCCTCCGTTTTATGAGCTGTGGAAAAGAAGTTCCTGTAAAATAGTTTAATAGGGGGTATAGGTGTTGTGTTAGTTGTCTCTTCAGAGGTTGCATGGCGTTTCACTTTCCTTCTTATGATGTCTTCGACGAAACCATTGGAGAAGCCGTTGTTGACTAGGACCTGCCTTACCCTACAGAGTTCTTCGTTGACTTGCTTCCATTCTGAGCTGTGGCTGAGAGCACGGTCGACATATGCTTTAACAACACTCCTCTTGTACCTGTCTGGGCAGTCGCTGTTGGCATTTAGGCACATTCCTATGTTCGTTTCCTTAGTGTAGACTGAAATGTGGAAACCTCCGCTCTTTTCCATGACTGTTACATCTAGAAAGGGCAGCTTCCCATCCTTTTCCATCTCGTAAGTGAAACGCAGCACGGAACTCTGCTCAAATGCCTCCTTCAGCTCCTGCAGATGTCTGACATCAGGTACCTGTGTAAAAATGTCGTCAACATACCTGCAGTATATGGCCGGTTTCAAGTTCATGTCGACTAAGACTTTTTGCTCGATGGTACCCATGTAGAAGTTTGCAAACAGGACACCTAGGGGAGAACCCATGGCGACCCCATCTACTTGCTTATACATGTGCCCATCCGGGCTCAAGAAGGGTACCTCTTTAGTACAAGCTTGGAGTAGTTTCCTCAGAATATTTTCTGGTATGTCAAGAGGAGTACAGGCTGGATCACGATACACTCTGTCGGCTATCATCCCGATTGTCTCGTCCACAGGTACGTTGGTAAACAGCGATTCTACGTCCAACGAGGCTCTTATCCCTGTGGCCCGTGTGCCCCGCAGTAAGTCAACAAATTCCTTTGGAGACTTTAGGCTGAAGGCGCAGGGAACATAAGGAGTCAGCAGGCCGTTGAGTCGCTTCGCCAGTCTGTACGTGGGTGTGGGTATCTGGCTAATGATTGGCCGAAGTGGGTTTCCAGGCTTGTGTGTCTTGACATTTCCATACGCATATCCAGGTTTATATTCCCCAATGATCTTTGGCAGGTGGAGTCCGGATTTCTTGGCGTTCACAGTTTCGATCAGTTTGTTGACCTTTGCTTTTAATTCGGCTGTAGTGTCCTTCGTTACCCTTTGGAACTTAGTTTGGTCAGAGAGTATGATGTACATTTTCGCCAGATAGTCTAATAGGGGGTACAGGTGTTGTGTTAGTTGTCTCTTCAGAGGTTGCATGGCGTTTCACTTTTCTTTTTATCATGTCTTCAACGAAACCATTGGAGAAGCCGTTGTTGACTAGGACCTGCCTTACCCTACAGAGTTCTTCATCGACTTGCTTCCATCCTGAGCTGTGGCTGAGAGCACGGTCTACATAAGCGTTAACGACACTCCTCTTGTACCTGTCTGGGCAGTCACTGTTGCATTGAGGCACATTCCTATGTTTGTTTCCTTAGTGTAGACTGCAGTGTGGAAACCTCCGCTCCTTTCCATGACTGTTACATCTAAAAAGGGCAGCTTCCTATCCTTCTCCATCTCGTAAGTGAAACGCAACACAGAATTCCGCTCAAATGCCTCCTTCAGCTCCTGCAGATGTCTGACATCAGGTACCTGTGTAAAAATGTCGTCAACATTCCTGCAGTATATGGCCGGTTTCAAGTTCATGTCGACATGAACTTGAAACCGGCTATATACTGCAGGTATGTTGACGACATTTTTAGGGGTACAGGGGTCCCTGTGTCAGTCAGCCATTTTATACCACTATAACATGTAGATTGGTCTCCAGATGTACCTACCTTGGTGTTGGCCTTGATGCCGCAGAAGCTAAGGTGACGTCCCATATTGACAGGACTCGCTATGACCAAGCTGTGAGCCGTGCAGTAGTCTATGTACTTCGTTTTAAGGGATCATTGACTTATTAGATAATTCTTCTTTAACTTTTCTGATACTTTAATTTTGACGATGTGTGTGGTCAAGAACGATATGACGCTATCCTTTCCCTTGTATTAGTGCGGGAAATCAGCATATTGTCTGGTATTACTGGGTTTCTGGCTTCTCTACTTACCGTGGATCCACTGACGTCCCCACTTACAGTGGGTTCACCGGCTTCCCCATTTACAGTGCGTCCTCTGGCTTCACCACTAACAGAGGATCTACTGGCTTCTTCATTAACTTTAGGTGAGCTGGTATTTTGTTCCCAATCAAAGAATCCAAGGTCAAAATCAATTAAGAAGTTTCCTTAATCGAAATGAGAGGAAACTCCACTGGCAGACATTCTTCTGGGAGCGATGACTATAGAAACGTCTTGGTTGACTTCTGTTTAATTCTGAGAATCTCAACCACTCTATATTGGGAAATTATAGACAGGAATATATATCGTTAGGTAAGAGGACAAGTTTAAGTTGGGATCTTTCGCCACATAAGTTATGTACAGTGGTGGTAAGTTGAGGTAAATAATTATCAGTGGACGGCAGCAAGCTATTAAAACTATGTAGCACCAGGTGTGTTGAAGTAAATAATAATCAGAGGGAGGCAGCAAGCCAAGAAAACTATGTAGCACCAGGTGTGTTGAGGTAAATAATTATCAGAGGAAGGCACCAAACCAGATAGACTATGAAACAAAAAAAATTGTGATAGAAGTAGTCGGTAAGAGACAAAGAAGTGTTTAACTTTACTGTGATGAAATTGAAATTGAAATTGAAATAAGTTTATTGAGGTAAAATACACACAAAGGGATGAGGTAGCTCAAGCTATTCTCACCCCGTTCAGTACAACGTGTTAGTACATACATAGACACACATCACAAACAATAAACCTGTTACTAAACATTCTGAGAGATAAACATGTACATTTCCTCCTTCACAAGTGGTATGGTATCAGACGTACACAAATACTTTTATGACCTAGTTATACGGATAATTCAACAAAATATTACAGTCTTGGTGCAAAATTCTTATATCTCTCAAGAATATCATCAACCTTTCCTTTGTGACACATCCAGGCTATTTGCTCAGGAACAGTCCTTATCTCAGTGTTTCTATATACATTAATCAACGGACAATCAAGAACATAATGGGCAAGGGTGTGAGACCTTAACATACCACATAGTTTACACTTCGTGTCATTATCATGAACGCCTATCCCATATTCCCAGTAATATTTGTACCCAAGCCTGAGCCGCATGTACACAGAGTCACTCCAAGCATTTCTCCTTTTACCATAAGTGAAAAGGGTGTTTTGACTCACATACATGTAGTGTTGCATGGTTAGACTTCTCTCATACATTATCCCTCTCCTCTCCACTCCTGCCTGTGCCTGAATATTTCTGATTTTGCTTCTTATTTGTCTCATTGTGAATTCACATTCAATGTCAATTTGTGGTTTTGATGTGGCACGTTTGGCCAAGTCATCCGCCACCTCGTTGAGCACTATTCCAACATGAGATGGAATCCACATGAATTTCACACTATGACCTTTCAGCTGTATCTCAGCTATTCTTCTCTTACAATCCTCAACTATAGACATGAAGACTGGGTTTCGACTGTTTAAGGACTCCAGTGCTCCTCGGCTATCGACAAATACAAAAACATTTTTGTCGTCATGACGTACTTCCTCCAAACACGCCAGAATGGCCTGCAGTTCAGCTTGTGTGGATGATATATAATTACTAAGCCGGAGTTCAATTTTCCTGTCCACAGTCCCAAACTCCGTATATTCCCTTATTAGGACACCACACCCTGCCCTGCCATCCTCCGCCACCGACCCGTCGCAATATACATGTAAACTGTTGCCTCTTGGTAACCGGGATATCATGCTTCCATACATACACCGTAATTGTCCCGGTTCATGATGAATCTTTTTCACATTGAGGGGTACAATTTCGACGTCTATTTTCTGTACTTTCCAGGGAGCAGACATATTACCCTGTCGAGAGGGTTTACAGCAGTCAAGTACATCGTATTCCCTGAGGTCATGAGCTAATCCCCTCGTGTAGCGTGTCTCCCTCAGTTTCCTGGAAGTGTGTACGTCACTCAAGCAGGTCTGAACGCTCTCAAACAGCTTATCCCCTCCTTTTCTCTGCATGAAACGAATAGCTACTCTAGTGTTAATGTCACGGACTCTATCACACACACTCTGTAAATTTAATTCCATTCTCATTATTTCAATCATTGCATTTCTTTGACATCCAAGAATAATCCTCATAGCCTCGTTCTGTATCAGCTCTATTTTTTGAATTCTGCCTTGGCCTGTGTAAGACAAAACGGGTGCTGCGTAGTCTATCAGGGACCGAACAGTGCTTATGTATAACATCCGTAAGATAGGTACCCCAACACCTTTACCAGAAAAAGCCAGTGCTTTTATAGGATGCAGACGGGCTTTACATAAGGTGCTGATATGATTTATTTCAGCATTTTTACTCTCACATGTGTATCCAGCATACATGCCCAGATACTTGTACTTCTGAACACGGCTCAGTTCCACACCATTTAGAGTAAGTGTTATATTTCTTCGTTTCCTATACTCATATTTGGTTTTATCTGCTTTTATAACTAAGCCTAACTTGTGACAGGTTGTACCAAGTATGTTAAGAGCAGTTTGAATTTTGTTCCCGGAAGTGCCTTGTATAAGAATGTCATCAGCATATATGATCGTCGTGACCCCTGGAGGATACATTTCTGATGCTAATCTGTTCATTAATACATTGAATAAGGTGGGACTTAATACTCCCCCTTGTGGGGTACCTAACTGAAACCTCCGTTCCTCAGACATGCATCCCTGATAATACACCTGACCTTTTCTGCCTTGTAGATAATCCCTTATCCAGTGTAAAAATCTCCCTGTTATTCCCAGATTGGCTAATTCGTATAAGATTACTTCCCCATTGGCTTTATCAAATGCTCCTTGTAGATCAACAAAAACTCTACAATTGTCATCCATATTAGACAAACACTTTAAGAGACAATCCGCAGTACTTTTGCCTTTGATAAAACCAAAGAGATTACTGGACATGTTATCACCTACAAGGTAGAGTAGCCTATTTAACAAAATGCTTTCCATCATTTTACAAAAGCAGGATATTAAGGAGACAGGTCTGTAGCCACCGTTTGACTTAGGGATAGGAATGATGACTGCCTCTTTCCATTTTCTTGGTAACTTTCCCTTTCTATAACTCATATTAAACAAATCAAGTAAGGGACTAGGTTTCATACCGGCTAAATAATTAAGAATGTCATACGTTACTCCATCTTTCCCAGGAGCCGTAGAGCTGCCACTTTTTATAGCATCCAGTAGCTCATCGTGAGTTATCTCAGTGCACGCTATAGATCTTGTATTTAAGGCACATAAAGTTACTCCATTTCTAATATTTTCCCATGACTCAATGGTGATTCTCGTGTCTGCAGGTAAGGACTCCATACCAGCAGCACTAGCCCATTTATCTACTAACTCATTAGCAACCTTCCCTGGATCTGAGTGAGCAATGAATTTGGTCTTACAACCCCTGACTTTATTTACTGCTCTCCATATGTCTTTAAGGTTCTTAGTATTACCAATGGACTGAGCAAAGTCTTGCCAGTATCTGTCCCGCGCCTCCTTCCTCACCTGACTGCATTCCCTAGCCACTTCCAACATTGTATTTTTCTCTTCATCCCTCATTCCATTTTTTATCCATTCTTTATGTGCACTCCGTACCATTCTCTCCCACCCCTTGACTTGCTGATCATTGGAATATTTAAATTTCTTAGGTCCATGCGTCTTGCTTCCCCTGCCCCCGTTATTTTCCCTCTGTACTAATTTCTCTATGTTCTCGACCATATCCTCGTAAAAACTATCAACGCAGAGCGGCGTGTATTGTTGATACCAATCTCCCATATTTTGAATAAAATAATTTTTCATATCTTTATTAATATTTAGCCTTTTCCTTTGAAAGTGGACTTGTTTTTTCCCCAGTGGTAATTCAACGTTCAAGGCAAAGTGGTCACTAAGTAGTTCCCGAACAACCCGAGCCTCCCCCATAATCCCCTAACTGTGATGAAGTTCGTGGGAAGTGTAGAGAGTTAGAGTAATGAAGGTTGTAGAAGTGTAGAAGGCTACTGTGCTGAAGGTTGTGCGATGATAGTTATGCGTTGTGCAGATGGATTCTGTGATGGAGGCTTTGTGAAGTGCAGGACGTTACTGTGATGAACGTTGTAGGTAGTGTATAGGGTTACTGTGAAGGTCATAGGTACTATAGATAGTTTTTTGGATGAAGGTCGTGGGAAGTGTAGAGGATTACTAACATTAATATTAGGCGTGGGTTGTGTAGATGGTTACTGTAATGATGGTCTTGAGTAGTGTAGAGGGTTACTGTGATGAAGATCATGGTACGTGCAGATGGTTACTGTTATGAAGGTCGTGGGTAGTGCAGATGCTAACAGTGATGAAGTATATGGAAATTGTAGAGAGTTACTGCAATGAAAGTCGTGGGTAGTGTAGATGGTTACTGTGATGAGGGTAGTGGGTAGTGTTACTCTGATTAAGGGCGTAGACCATGTAGACGGTTACTGTGATGAAAGTCGTGTGTAGTGAAGAAGGTTATTGTGACGAAGGTCGTGGGTAGTGTAACTGGTTACTGTGATGAAGGTTGTGGGTAATGAAGATAGTTACTGTGATGAAGGTCTTGGGTAGTGTTGTAGTATATTGTGATAAATGTCGTGGGTTGTGTAGATGAATATTGTGATGAAGATCGAGGGAAGTGTAGATGGTTTCTGTCATCAAGGTTGTGGTGTAGTGTTGATGGTAACTGTGATGAAGATTGTGAGTTGTGTATAGGGATACCGTGAAGAAGGTCGTCGGTAGTATAGATAGTTTTTTGGATGAACGTCGTGGGTAGTGTAGAGGGTTACTGTCATAAAAGTCGTGGGTTGTGTAAATGGTTACTCTTATGAAGGTCGTGTGTAGTGTAGACGGTTACAGACACAAAGTATATGGGAATTGTAGAGGGTTACTGTGATGAAAGTTGTGGGTAGTGTAGAGGGTTAATGTGATAATGGTCGTGTGTAGTGTAGACAGATAAAATGATGATAGTCGTAGGAGGTGTACATGGTTACAGTAACGAAGGTCGAGTGTAGTGTAGATGGTTACAGTTTTAGTCTATATAGTTACAGTGATGAAGGTCTTGGGAAGTATTGAGGGCTTTTATGATGAAGGGAGTGCGTAGTGTAGACAGTTGCAATTATAAAGGATGTTCGTAGTTTCGATGGTTACAGTGATGTGGGTTGTATGTTGTTTATAGGTTTACTGTGAAGAAGGTCGTGAGTTGTGTAGATAGTTTCTGGGATGAAGATCGTGGGTAGTGTAGTGGGTTATTGTGATGAACTTCTTAAGTGGTGTATAGGGTTACTGGGTTGAAGTAGATGGGTACTGTAGATGATTGCATGCATGAAGTCATGGGTAGTGTTGATGGTTACTGTAGTGAACGTCGTGAGTTGTGGTGATCGTTACGGTGATAAGGTTCTTGGGTTGTGTTGATAGTTATAGTGAAAAAAATCGTAGCTAGTGCTGAGGGTTACTGTGAAGAAGAACGTGAGTACTGCAGATGATTATCGTGATGATAGTCGTGCCTAATGTAAATGGTCACGTGATCAGGGCGTGGGTAGTGTTAATGGTTACAGTGATGAAGGTCGTGGGTAGTGTAGATGGTTACAGTGATGAAGGTCGTGGGTAGTGTAGATGGTTACAGTGATGAAGGTCGTGGGTAGTGTTAATGGTTACAGTGATGAAGGTCGTGGGTAGTGTTAATGGTTACAGTGATGAAGGTCGTGGGTAGTGTAGATGGTTACAGTGATGAAGGTCGTGGGTAGTGTTAATGGTTACAGTGATGAAGGTCGTGGGTAGTGTTAATGGTTACAGTGATGAAGGTAGCAGGTAGTGTAGATGGTTACAGTGATGAAGGTCGTGGGTAGTGTTAATGGTTACAGTTATGAAGGTAGCAGGTAGTGTAGATGGTTACAGTGATGAAGGTCGTGGGTAGTGTTAATGGTTACAGTGATGAAGGTCGTGGGTAGTGTTAATGGTTACAGTGATGAAGGTCGTGGGTAGTGTTAATGGTTACAGTGATGAAGGTCGTGGGTAGTGTTAATGGTTACAGTGATGAAGGTCGTGGGTAGTGTTAATGGTTACAAAGATGAAGGTAGCAGGTAGTGTAGATGGTTACAGTGATAAAGGTCGTGGGTAGTGTAGATGGTTACAGTGATGAAGGTCGTGGGTAGTGTATGTTGGAAATATTTATACGGCTAAAACCTACTGTTCCAGTGAATACTTGAATAAAGAATTTTTACTCTCTATATTCTCGCCCATATGAACGCGGATTCATGTAAATTTATTTACGCAGCGAGAACTTATTTGTTGTCCACTTAACTTAAAGACAACTTAACATGGTATTATTTATAATAAACCTTGTCTCCATTATTTCGGGAATTATAACAAATCATGTAGAGTTTTTACAGAGTTCCAACATTACATACTAGTGTGCATGCGCGACTGAGTCAAGAGAGAGATTTAACAGAGAGAGACGCCATAAAGCGAGAGAGTGTCCGGAAGCTGCTTATTTACAGTCTCATAATCGAGCCATCCGTGCCTGTATGGACGCCAGGAAGACGTAACAGCTTCATCATATCATGGGGCGGCACATCTGGCAAAGTATTTCGTCCATTGTATATTTTTGTGATCACATTTATTATATCAGATTGGACGCTTTGTCGTTAAGACGTGCGCCGAGTAAACCAAAGTCGTAAGTGCCCTTATCTTTGTCTCTCCACAGTAAATTTTATGAATACGTGTGGAACTATATATATGCTCAAATAGATATTACATGCGATTCATCTTTCAGCTGGAGTTCAAGCACAAGGGAGACGATAATTTCCATCTCGATCACGTGCTTCGAGTGTAGCCTGCTGGGACAAGTATACGGAGACGAGTTCACAGGATGCATACTACTATCTTCCTAAAAAACAACAAAGCTGTTTATACTTTCTTTTATAGAGAGCATTTAGTAGTATTCATTGATTTATTATTACGTGATTATTCTTATACATTCATGCACATTACTTGTGATATAAATTTACCCCCCAAGGTTGTGGAGGGAGTCGGCTGTATAATTGGTATTATTTACAGTCCTTTTATTATGCATTGATATATTTCAGTTACACTTAATATAAGAGATCCATAGGTACTGGTTCTCTAATATATTTATTTCTTAAGAATGGTCTTCCGAATTTATGAGATTTATTATCATTACACTGGAGCCAGATTTCTCCACAATGTATGTGGGGAGGAATTAGTTCTACATTATAATAATTATATAATGTTTTGAAGGACCAAGAGTAATGTTAAAGATCTGAGAACAGTGGCTTATGGATCTCCAATAATAAATGTATAAACTGAATTAAATAGATTTAGAGAAATTAACTGTAATATTTATGCTAATTCAGAACTAACTGCATACACCCAGTAACTTAATGGGTAAATAATATCAAGTTAATATACTTCCAATACTAAATAAAGCATTCAAAATACTAAATTCAGTGAGAAGACAAGTCCATTAGCTAACTACAATGAGAAAAAAGAGAAGGCTTAGCTGCCAAAGATATCTTGAGGTTATCTTGAGATGATTTCGGGGCTTTAGTGTCCCCGCGGCCCAGTCCTCGACCAGGCCTCCACCCCCAGGAAGCAGCCCGTGACAGCTGACTAACACCCAGGTACCTGTTTTACTGCTAGGTAACAGGGGCATAGGGTGAAAGAAACTCTGCCCATTGTTTCTCGCCGGCGCCTGGGATCGAACTCAGGATCACAAGTCCAGCGTGCTGTCCGCTCGGCCGACCGGCTCCCGGTCGGCCGAGCAAAGAAAATGTCCAACAATGTTAACCCATTTATTCTTGTCCAAGTCAGCAGTTCCTAGTGACATGTGAACATGCAGGTAGAAACTCGTCTCTCTTGCAGTTAATTCCACGCTGGAAGGCAAATATTATGTAATTTCCACACCAAACTATATATTCTTCCATTTAATCACATAATCTAAAGGAATTGGAGGGTAAGATCAACCCTCACGTGGGTTAATTGTATCTCTGGCAATGTAACGACAGAAGAATGTATAAATTACAGAATAAAGGCCAATATTATTCAATCTAATTAATACTAATCACGCCAATGCTAGAACTCTATGAGTAAATTGTAATATTTCAAACAGGGTTCTGAATGGATGGAGACGTGGTTAACGACTATTTACGTCATAATAAGGGGTTTTATAAGACAGCAAATTATTTCTCATGGTGCAAATAAATTAATTTAGATGACGTTAAATGCACGAGAATATTGAGAGTGAAAATTAAGTTTATCGCTTTATTAACCGGAACAGCTGATCGTGACTGTATAAATTATTTACAGTAAACAGCCATATATATTATTAACTAGAAGTAATTCTATTATTAACCAATAATCCTTAATAAAGAATGCAAAATGAAACTGGATTTAATTCAATCCATAAATGTGTGGAAATTATTCCCTCTGGCTGGGTGGCTGACACAACCCCACGGCCATGATTTCTAGATGGGATCTGGCGTTCTATGCCTCAGTTCTATAACTTTATTATTTCTATGTTACTGGTTATTAGTGTTAGTAAATTATAATGTCTAGTACAAGAATTACCTCTGATCGTACAAGGTGTTAGTAATTAAGTGTTGGAAATTTCCAACATAACTCTGGGGCGAGAAGCTATGGTCGCGGTTCATGAGTCAGTGCTGACGTGGCTGTTACTCTTCCCTGAAGGTATATTCATTATTTATTAGTAAGTTAGTATGTACATGACGGATGTCCCGTGTCTGTAAACAAATGTGAAACTAAGTTATCAAACTGTCATCATGGGACCACCAATTAAATGTTGAAATAATAAACAGTAAATCAGCTAAAATAGAGAAATCTCAAAAATCTGCAGCAAAATCAATGATTAGTGTCACAATGACTTGTAATAGTTAAGTTATTTGGTCATTGAATTGTTCCTGCAAATTCATGAAATCTTCTCAACATCAGATGTTTATTATGTGCAATTATGCAGAATGAAAATTCTGTTTAAGTTGTAATTTACATTGTTATACATCAGTTAAAGAATTTAAAGTATTAATCATTATGTCATTTAAGATCAAGGAGACTTCGAATCCACAGTGAGATCACTGTCTAGGGTGGCAGTGGCTTGTAACTGTTGAGTTATTCGATCCTAACTCATCACTGAAGAATCATGATCACCTCAACCTCAGCCGAGGAATTGTCTACACTTAAGCAGAATTAAATATGGCCTAAATTTACATTCTAGTGTAGTAGTCATTTTAGACTAATAACGTAACTAAGTTTGTAACCCAGCTAAATTTTATCTAATTTTAGAGAACTGAGCATCTTCATTCATTAAAATCAAGGAAGAGACTGAGTCGCAGTGAGACTAGTAATTTGGTCATTATGACTTGTAGCTAGTTAAATTACTACTCACAGACTTGTCACTGAAGACTCATTAACTCATCCTAAACTTTAAATGAGAAATTAATTCATTTATCATCATTAAAGATCATTATTTGATTTAGATCAATCACTATTAATAGTCAGTTATAATTTTATTCGTGAGTAAAGCCTAGTATTCTGCTGACCCTAACTAATTTTTGTAATATCTACCTGAGTAGAGGGTTTATAATTTCCCTACACCTACATAACACACATAACAAGTTACACCTACATAAGTAGAGGGTTAATGCTAATTGTGGCAACTTACTATTTCTTTGGTATTGTCACCCTAGCTAAATTGTGAGCAATTAAGATGCTCGTTTGTAAATAGGTTAGGCTACAGTTAGTCCTCTTGAGACTTAACGAAGAACATAGCTTAACATAGTTACTTATGAGTACTAGTGCCTACTCGGTTCAAATGTATTAGGCTACAATGCTATAGCCCACTTGAGACTTAACGAAGCACGTAGCTTAAAGAAATTCGTAAGGAGCCGTAATGTCTGCTCAGTTTCTCATGATGAGCAATAATGCTTGCTCCGGTTAGCGTGATGAGCAATAATGCTTGTTCGAGTTATCGTGGCGAGCAATAATGGGCTCGAATTATCGTGGCGAGCAATAATGCTTGCTCAGGTTAACGTGATGAGCAATAATGCTTGCTCGGGTTATCATGGTGAGCAATAATGTGCTTTAATTATCATGGAGAGCAATAATGTGCTAGAATTATCATAGTTAACAATCATGTGCATGAATTATCCTACTGAGAAATAATGTGCTTGAATTATCATGGTGAGCAGTAATGTGCTCGAATTCATAGGTGTTACAGACACCTATTTAGTCACAATAACGTGGCTAAAGTATGTTGAGCAGACCACACACTAGAAGGTGAAGGGACGACGACGTTCCGGTCCGTCCTGGACCATTCTCAAGTCGATTGTGAATGAGACTAGTAATTTAGTCATTATGACTTGTAACTAGTTAAATTATAACTCACAGACTTGTCACTGAAGACTCATTAATTCATCCTAAACTTTAAATGAGAAATTAATTAATTTATCATCATTAAAGATCAGTGAGCAGTGAGAGCTGCTCGGTTAATATATGGTAAGTTATAATACATGGTAAGTAGTTATACCTTCTAGAGGTATAACTAAGTACGGTAACTTAAAGTTTAATCTTAGTTCATTAGATTATGGGGAAACCTAAAGTTGCTGGACAGAATTAATTCATTGTTACTACGACCAATCTTGCTTGGGAGGTAATTTGTAACAGTATCCCAACCTATACGTTTCATAGTTTATAGTTCTCTGTTATGTATTCTCTTACAGATTTGCAAGTTTTCAATTTAGCTTGTGCTTGATGTTTCTTCAAAAACGATTCTAAGGTTGCCTTAAGGACAGAAGCGAGAAAGAAGAAGTAGCCAAAATAAAACTGATGCATCACGGCAAGTAGAAATTTCATTAAGTGAATTACTAGAATCCTAGTTCAGAGAAACTTTGATTGGATGCGGTCGTCTGGTTAAGACTAGTCAAATGTTTTCTTGGAAGACCTTAAGTGCCAGGTAAATTTGGATCTTTGCTTGGTAAATTTGCACGTATAGAAGTTTCTTGATGACTTCATGGTCCTGCAAGATTCCTTGGGTGCTAGAATTTTCTAGCTTAATTTTATTGGTTTTACACAGGGAATAGTTGTGGGTCTACTGTGGGGTCAGTGGCTTGGTATCTGTGACTTGCACCAGTTTCGGCTGCTGACCACTGATCATCCACAGAGATCCATAAAAACATCTCGACTAATATTAATTGTAACAGATTCAATCAGGGTTTATTTAGTCAACTGTTTTCTCTTCTATACTTGTTGCTGGAGAATTACTTTCAGATGATGTTTATTTTCTATTAATACCAATTGTTAGCAGGTATCCCAGCAAACATTTCAGCGTTTTAATTATTAATTATTCCAATGAACAAATATAATTATCTTTATTGCATTTAGAAAGATATAGAGAGAAAGAAGAGAGAAAGAAGAGAGAGAGAGAGAAAGAAGAGAGAGAGATAGAAAGAAGAGAGAGAGAGAGGAGAGAGGGAGAGAGAGTGAGGAAGGAGAGAGAGTGAGGAAGGAGAGAGAGAGGAGAGAGGGAGAGAGAGTGAGGAAGGAGGGAGGGAGAGAGACAGAGAGATAGAGAGAATGAAAGAGAGATAGAGAGAATGAAAGAGAGAGAGAGAGAGAGAATGAAAGAGAGAGAGAGAGAGAGAGAGAGAGAGAGAGAGAGAGAGAGAGAGAGAGAGAGAGAGAGAGAGAGAGAGAGAGAGAGAGAGAGAGAGAGAGAGAGAGAGAGAGAGAGAGAGAGAGAGAGAGAGAGAGAGAGAGAGAGAGAGATAGACACCCCCCTTCTTGACCCTGCCGAGATAGGCAGGGTCAACTTGACAACAAGTTAATTGAAGTTGTGGAATGTGATAACTCTAAGAAAGGACATTACCTGCCTCACCACGCCACCTTGAAAGTTTCCATTACTACACCCATTAGAATTGTTTTCAACTGTAGTGCCAAGGTGAAGTCAAATAGTGTCTCACTCAACGACTGCCTACAAACTGGCCCGAGTCTAACCCAACGACTCAATGACGTATTATTATGGTTTCGTCTAGGAACCTACACCTATATGGCCAACATAAGTAAGACTTTCCTTAGAGTAGGTCAACAACAAGAAGAAGACTGCAATCTCATAAAGTTCCTCTAGATGTAGATATAATCATTCTATGGCACTTTTCTGACACATTAGCTGGCCACATATGATCTAGACTCTCGTGACAGGTTTACTATGTCTGGAGCAAGGTTTCCTCAAAATAGTCTGGCTGAAAAATGTATATATGTGGCCACCAACCTTACCCTTCTCCTCAGCCAAAAAATTTATATATTTAGTTGCACGTTGATAAAATTCTGGACTCACTCTCCAATGGTTACTATTTCTTGGTTGGCAAGGTTCCACTAATGTGAATACAACAGTGCATTTTTTTTCCCTGAAGGAATTAATAATGCTTTTGAGATTATTTATGATTTCAGCTGGGTGTCGAGATAGATGGATGTCATTGCCACCAAGATAAATAGTTGTTAAATGGTGAGGCCAATCTAATACAGGCGTTAACACTGGGTTGTTATAAAAATTGTGAGTGGTTGCTCCAGGAGATCTAAATATTTTCACTTCAGTGTGTGGTATAGGCCTAAGTGTTGTGGAAAACTGACTATGGCCCACTAAAGCCATTTTAAACACTTGGCTTTAGTATAGCATGGATGGTAATGCTAAAATAAATTGTAGTTGTAAATAATTGAGTTTGGCTATAATATGTGTGGTGGTCTACTGACGGCCATAAGTAATAATAACTGTATAGCCTAGTTATACAATGGCAATGCTTCTTGACTAAGAGTATAGTATTATCAGTGTTTATAATTGGTTAGTTCAGCTATACTGATTATTCAGTTGATCCTCATTAGGATCTAGGTTGGAAGGACCATAAAAAATGTAGGGGAAATTACTCTATGATATAGTATCATTCATGAATTTATGAGAACCATAAAAAATATGATTGTGGTCTGTGAGCCTGTAATATAATTATAATGTACTGATATATCCCCTTCCGAATAACCATAAAAAATGTTATGGGCAAGGTGAACCAGTGATCTTTGGGGCTCAAATAATAAACTTAATAATCATTTCACGAATAAAATCAGAGAAGTGGACTGTAAAACTTCTATTAAAATACAGCAATTCCCTGACACATCTTTTGGGGGGGTAATTTCTATAATGTTAATCAGTCAGTCAGGTGCAGTCACAGTGAGAGGTTGTGTTAGCTGGAGCTCCGATTCTAGTAACATTATTATTGCAATAATGGAAGGATTAGTGAAGGATTTGGTGAGTCTGGTTGGAGCTCTGAGAGCAGAGATGGATTCCCTGCGGGAGGAGGTACGACGGCTGAGACTTTGGGAGGAAACGAAGGAGGAGGCCAGTGTTGACGGGACCTCATTAAGAAGGACTGACGGGACCAGTATTAAGGAGACCTCGTCATGGCAAGTTGTGAAAGACAGGGGTCTTAAGAAGACCTTGGCAAAACCGACAACTAATAGCCTACACCTAAGGACTTTTAACGCATTTGACGTATTAGAGGACGAGTGCTGTGGTGAACCTGTTGTTCAAAGAGGAGGCAAAGCAACGAGGAGCATTGAAGCGCAGGTCCCTCAAACTGCTCGAAGGAAAAGGGAGAATCGAAGCGAATTTTGGTTGTGGGAGATTCCCAGGTGAGGTATTTAGACAGAACATTTTGTGCCAGAGATAGGGGGAACAGATTAAGGGTTTGCTATCCAGGAGCTGGAATTGGTGATATTGTTGGAAACATGAATGATATTATGACGGGAAATGGAAACAAACCCATTATTTGTATTAGTGCAGGGGGTAATGATGTTGGGCGAGTTAGGAGTGAGGAACTAATACAGAGATTCAGGACAGCCATTGAATTAGTTAGGAGCAAGGGAGGAATCCCGATCATATGTGGCATTCTTCCAAGAAAAGGAGTGGGAAATGAATGGATGTCGAGGGCAATTCCTGTCAATTGCTGGCTGGAAAGATATTGCAAATCAAATGCAATATCTTTCATAGACAACTGGGAACACTTCTATGGAAGAAATGAAATGTATGCTCGTGATGGGGTGCATCTATCGAGGGCTGGGGTTGTTGCTGTTGCGAACTCGTTGGAAGAAGTGGTTAGAGGTGTTTGTTTGGGTTTAAACTGTTAGTAGATAGAGGTATGAGAATTGTTTTGGAGGAAGGAGGTAATAAAAGTATGTGTTTGTGGGAGAAAGGAATTGGCAAAATGATCAGGTAGAGAGAAGGGCCTCAAAATAACAATTCTCTTAGGGTATATTACACTAACAGTAGAAGTCTAAGAAATAAAATTAACGAATTAAATGCTCTTGTCTGCACAGAAAAAATAGATATTATTGCACTTACCGAAACCTGGATGAATGTAGAAAATAGAGAACTATTAGCTGAATATCAAATAAATGGATTTAAACTATTTCACACAGATAGATATATTAGACGAGGTGGTGAAGTAGCTTCGATTAATAAATCCCAGTGTCCTATTCGCCTTATTACGAACATTCATGCATTGATCCTTTTGTTTTAAATTCTTACTAATCATAACTCCCAGATCCCTTTCGCAATCCGACTTCGCAATCTCAACACCATCTAGCTCGTATCTTGTAACTCTATCATTATTTCCTTTTGCGAAAGGGATCTGGGAGTTATGATTAGTAAGAATTTAAAACAAAAGGATCAATGCATAAATGTTCTTTATAAGGCAAATCGGACACTTGGATTTATTAATCGCAGCGTTAGTAACAAGACACCTGGTGTGGTTCTCAAGCTATATCTTGCTCTAGTTAGGCCCCATTTAGATTATGCAGTTCAGTTTTGGTCGCCATATTATAGAATGGATATAAATTCACTTGAACGTGTCCAGCGTAGGATGACTAAGTTAATTCCCCAAATTAGAAATCTTTCATATGAAGAAAGATTAACAAAGCTTAAGTTGCATTCACTGGAAAGGCGAAGAGTTAGGGGTGACATGATAGAGGTTTACAAGTGGGTGAATGGACATAACAAAGGGGATATTAATAGGGTATTAAAAGTATCAACACAAGACAGAACACGAAACAATGGGTATAAATTGGATAAGTTTAGATTTAGGAAACACTTGGGTAAATACTGGTTCAGTAACAGGGTTGTTGATTTGTGGAACCAATTGCCGCGTAACATTGTGGAGGTGGGGTCCCTCGATTGTTTCAAGCGCGGGTTGGACAAGTATATGAGTGGGATTGGGTGGTTATAAATAGAAGCTGCCTCGTATGGGCCAATAGGCCTTCTGCAGTTACCTTTGTTCTTATGTTCTTACGATTATATCCGATAGAAATATTTTAATAAATTATTAAAAATTATTGACACCTGAATAATGCATGTATTAATGAAACAATGATTAAATAGAAACATAAGAGGCTTCGCTGTAAAAGATGAACGAGGAATAGTCAGTCAGGTGCAGTCACAGTGAGAGGTTGTGTTAGCTGGAGCTCCGATTTTAATAACATTATTATTGCAATAATGGAAGGATTAGTAAAAGATTTGGTGAGTCTGGTTGGAGCTCTGAGAGCAGAGATGGATTTCCTGCGGGAGGAGGTACGACGGCTACGACTTCGGGAGGAAACGAAGGAGGAGGCCAGTATTGACGGGACCTCATTAAGGAGGACTGACGGGACCAGTATTAAGAAGACCTCGTCTTGACAAGTTGTGAAAGACAGGGGTCTTAAGAAGACCTTGGCAAAACCGACAACTAATAGCCTACACCTAAGGACTTTTAACGCATTTGATGTATTAGAGGACGAGTGCTGTGTTGAACCTGTTGTTCAACGAGGTGGCAAAGACAAAGTAACGAGGAGCATTGAAGCGCAGGTCCCTCAAACTGCTCGAAAGGAAAAGGGAGAATCGAAGCGAATTTTGGTTGTGGGAGATTCCCAGGTGAGGTATTTAGACAGAACGTTTTGTGCCAGAGATAGGGGGAACAGATTAAGGGTGTGCTATCCGGGAGCTGGAATTGGTGATATTGCTGGAAACATGAATGATATTATGACAGGAAATGGAACCAAACCCATTATTTGTATTAGTGCAGGGGGTAATGATGTTGGACGAGTTAGGAGTGAGGAACTAATACAGAGATTCAGGACAGCCATTGAATTAGTTAGGAGCAAGGGAGGAATCCCGATCATATGTGGCATTCTTCCAAGATAGGGAGTAGGAAATGAATGGATATCGAGGGCACTTGGTGTCAATTGCTGGCTGGAAAGATTTTGCAAATCAAATGCAATATCTTTTATAGACAACTGGGAACACTTCTATGGAAGAAATTAAATGTATGCTCGTGATGGGGTGCATCTATCGAGAGCTGGGGTTGTTGCTGTTGCGAACTCGTTGGAAGAAGTGGTTAGAGGTGTTTGTTTGGGTTTAAACTGTTAGTAGATGGAGGTATGGGAACTGATTTGGAAGAAGGAGGTAATAAAAGTATGTGTTTGTGGGAGAAAGGAATTGGCAAAATAATCAGGGAAAGAGAAGGGCCTCAAAATAACAATTCACTTAGGGTATATTACACTAACAGTAGAAGTCTAAGAAATAAAATTAACGAATTAAATGCTCTTGTCTGCACAGAAAAAATAGATATTATTGCACTTACCGAAACCTGGATGAATGTAGAAAAAAAAGAACTATTAGCTGAATATCAAATAAATGGATTTAAACTATTTCACACAGATAGATATATTAGACGAGGAGGGGGAGTAGCCATATATGTTAGGGACCATTTGAAATGTAGTCTCAAAGAGGGAATCAAAACTGAGCCACACACAGAAACTATTTGGATAGAATTATACGAAAAAGCAAATAATATTATAATAGGAGTTATATATAGGCCACCAAATTTAGACAGAATGGAAGCAAAGCATCTATGGGATGAAATATCTAGGGCATCTAGATCTAACAGTATTTACATCATGGGTGACTTTAATTTTAGTGGAATAAACTGGTTGAACAAAACAGGAAATAGTGAAGCAGAAGATTTTCTAGAATTACTTGACGATTGCTTTCTTACGCAACACATTAAGGAACCAACACGGGAAAATAATATTTTAGATTTAGTGTTAACTAACAGGGAAACACAAATTACACAAATTGAGTATTCGTATGCAGAAAGTAAAGGAAGTACCTAAGCAAACATTAGTTGTGGGAGATTCCCAGATAAGGTATTTGGATAGAACGTTTTGTGCTAGAGATAGGGGGAACAGGTTAAGGGTTTGCTATCCCGGAGCTGGCATTGGTGATATTAT
The DNA here is from genome assembly GCF_040958095.1 of Procambarus clarkii. NCBI lineage: Eukaryota > Metazoa > Arthropoda > Malacostraca > Decapoda > Cambaridae > Procambarus > Procambarus clarkii. The sequence continues at coordinate 2,305,504 of NC_091237.1, forward strand.
AAACAACATGAATGATATTATGGCTGGTAATGGGAACAATCCCATTATTTGCATTAGCGTGGGAGGAAATGATGTTGGTCGAGTCAGGAGTGAGGAACTGATTCAGAGGTATAAAACAGCCATAGAGTTAGTTAGGAGCAAGGGAGGAATCCTGATCATATGTGGCATTCTTCCAAGAAAGGGAGTGGGAAATGAATGGATATCGAGGGCACTTGGTGTCAATTGCCGGCTGGAAAGATATTGCAAATCAAATGCAATATCTTTCATAGACAACTGGGAACACTTCTATGGAAGAAATGAAATGTATGCTCGTGATGGGGTGCATCTATCGAGAGCTGGGGTTGTTGCTGTTGCGAACTCGCTAGAAGAAGTGGTTAGAGGTGTTTGTTTGGGTTTAAACTGTTAGTAGATAGAGGTATGGGAATTGATTTGGAGGAAGGAGGTAATAAAAGTATGTGTTTGTGGGAGAAAGGAATTGGCAAAACGATCAGGGAAAGAGAAGGTCCGCAAAATAACAATTCACTTAGGGTATATTACACTAACAGTAGAAGTCTAAGAAATAAAATTAACGAATTAAATGCTCTTGTCTGCACAGAAAAAATAGATATTATTGCACTTACCGAAACGTGGATGAATGTAGAAAATAGAGAACTATTAGCTGAATATCAAATATATGGATTTAAACTATTTCACACAGATAGATATATTAGACGAGGAGGTGGAGTAGCCATATATGTTAGGGACAATTTGAAATGTAGTCTCAAAGAGGGAATCAAAACAGAGCCACACACAGAAACTATTTGGATTGAATTAAACGAAAAAGCTAATAATATTATAATAGGAGTAATATATAGGCCACCAAATTTAGACAGAATGGAAGCAAAGCATCTATGGGATGAAATATCTAGAGCATCTAGATCTAACAGTATTTATGTCATGGGTGACTTTAATTTTAGCGGAATAAACTGGTTGAACAAAACAGGGAATAGTGAAGCAGAAGATTTTCTAGAATTAATTGACGATTGCTTTCTTACGCAACACATTAAGGAACCAACACGGGAAAATAATATTTTAGATTTAGTGTTAACTAACAGGGAAACGCAAATTAATGACATCGAAATAGGAAGTGAGCTAGGGAGCAGTGATCACAAAGAAATCAGATTTAGCATAGAATGGAATAGACCAGTAGGAGAAAATTCTGTTAAAGTGCCAGATTTTCGAAAAGCTGATTTTAATAGCCTAAGAAATTTTTTGGGTCAAATTGATTGGAAAGGCTTGGGTATGGGGTGTGGGCCGGTCTTGGAGCGAGACATGAACCCAGCGATAGGTGACTTAAATGGGGATTTCGATGTGGATTCAATATATAACTTATTTAAGAATATTCTAAACAAAGCACAGGAACGTAGTATACCATACAAATTGAATAGATCGTATACTAATGACCCAAAGTGGATAACAAAGAATTTGAAGAACCTTATAGGTAAAAAGAGAGCTTGGTACAAAAGGATTAAAAATGGGGAGGTCACTTTAGAACAGGAATTCGTACAACTGGTTAGAAATGTTAAAAAAGAGATAAGGAAAGCAAAAAGAAACTATGAAGTTCGCATAGCAGGGCAAGCAAAGACAAATCCTAAAGGGTTTTTTCAGTTATATCGTACTAAGACTAGGGAAAGGATAGGTCCATTAAAAACTGAGACAGGTCAAATAACAGATAGTGATGAAGAGATGAGTAGTATTTTTAATAAATATTTTGTATCTGTATTTACTAAAGAGGAACTTAACAATATGCCTTCAGCCGAACAAGTCTATGTGGGTGGGGACGAGGACAGGTTGACGAGTTTAGCAGTTACCAGGGAGGATGTTCTTAAACAAATAGTAAAACTCAAACCAAACAAATCCCCAGGGCCGGATGAAGTGTTTGCTAGGGTGCTTAAAGAATGCAAAGAGGAGCTTTGTGACCCACTGTCAACCATATTTAATAAATCAATAGAGTCAGGCAGAGTGCCAGAGTTTTGGAAAGTTGCTAATGTGATACCAGTTTTTAAGAAAGGAGATAGATCACTTGCGTCTAACTATCGATCAATTAGCCTAACGTCTATTGTGGGAAAGTTACTCGAATCTATAATAGCAAATAAAATTCGTCTTCATCTTGAAAAACATAAATTAATAATTGAGTCGCAACATGGTTTTATAAATGGCCGTTCATGTTTAACAAATTTGTTATCTTTTTATTCTAGCATTGTTGAGGCAGTTGATAGTGGTAAGGATTGCGATGTTGTATACCTTGATTTTAGCAAAGCTTTTGATACAGTGCCACATGAAAGACTGATTAAAAAAATAGAGTCTCATGGTATTGGGGGTGCTATATTAAGCTGGATTAGGGCATGGCTATACCAAAGGAAACAGAGAGTTAGTATAAATGGAATCAAGTCAGAGTGGGAAAATGTTGTAAGTGGAGTGCCTCAAGGCTCTGTCCTGGGACCTCTGTTGTTTATAATATATATAAATGATTTAGATTCAGGTTTGAGTAGCAACATTTGCAAATTTGCCGATGATACGAAAATCGGTAGGGAAATTAATTCGGAGGAGGACTCACTATCACTTCAAGTTGATCTAGATAGGGTTTTGAAATGGTCAAAGGATTGGCAGATGCAGTTTAATGCTGATAAATGTAAAGTTCTGAGGTTAGGTAAGAGTTACAAGATACGAGCTAGATGGTGTTGTGATTGCGAAGTCGGATTGCGAAAGGGATCTGGGAGTTATGATTAGTAAGAATTTAAAACAAAAGGATCAATGCATAAATGTTCGTAATAAGGCAAATCGGACACTTGGATTTATTAATCGCAGCGTTAGTAACAAGACACCTGGTGTGGTTCTCAAGCTATATCTTGCTCTAGTTAGGCCCCATTTAGATTATGCAGTTCAGTTTTGGTCGCCATATTATAGAATGGATATAAATTCACTTAAGAACATAAACATAAGAACAAAGGTAACTGCAGAAGGCCTATTGGCCCATACGAGGCAGCTCCTATTCTATAACCACCCAATCCCACTCATATACTTGTCCAACCCGTGCTTGAAACAATCGAGGGACCCCACCTCCACAATGTTACGCGGCAATTGGTTCCACAAATCAACAACCCTGTTACTGAACCAGTATTTACCCAAGTCTTTCCTAAATCTAAACTTATCCAATTTATATCCATTGTTTCGTGTTCTGTCCTGTGTTGATACTTTTAATACCCTATTAATATCCCCCCGGTTATGTCCATTCATCCACTTGTAAACCTCTATCATGTCACCCCTAACTCTTCGCCTTTCCAGTGAATGCAACTTAAGCTTTGTTAATCTTTCTTCATATGAAAGATTTCTAATTTGGGGAATTAACTTAGTCATCCTACGCTGGACACGTTCAAGTGAATTTATATCCATTCTATAATATGGCGACCAAAACTGAACTGCATAATCTAAATGGGGCCTAACTAGAGCAAGATATAGCTTGAGAACCACACCAGGTGTCTTGTTACTAACGCTGCGATTAATAAATCCAAGTGTCCGATTTGCCTTATTACGAACATTTATGCATTGATCCTTTTGTTTTAAATTCTTACTAATCATAACTCCCAGATCCCTTTCGCAATCCGACTTCGCAATCACAACACCATCTAGCTCGTATCTTGTAACTCTATCATCATTACCTAACCTCAGAACTTTACATTTATCAGCATTAAACTGCATCTGCCAATCCTTTGACCATTTCAAAACCCTATCTAGATCAACTTGAAGTGATAGTGAGTCCTCCTCCGAATTAATTTCCCTACCGATTTTCGTATCATCGGCAAATTTGCAAATGTTGCTACTCAAACCTGAATCTAAATCATTTATATATATTATAAACAACAGAGGTCCCAGGACAGAGCCTTGAGGCACTCCACTTACAACATTTTCCCACTCTGACTTGATTCCATTTATACTAACTCTCTGTTTCCTTTGGTATAGCCATGCCCTAATCCAGCTTAATATAGCACCCCCAATACCATGAGACTCTATTTTTTTAATCAGTCTTTCATGTGGCACTGTATCAAAAGCTTTGCTAAAGTCAAGGTATACAACATCGCAATCCTTACCACTATCAACTGCCTCAACAATGCTAGAATAAAAAGATAACAAATTTGTTAAACATGAACGGCCATTTATAAAACCATGTTGCGACTCAATTATTAATTTATGTTTTTCAAGATGAAGACGAATTTTATTTGCTATTATAGATTCGAGTAACTTTCCCACAATAGACGTTAGGCTAATTGGTCGATAGTTAGACGCAAGTGATCTATCTCCTTTCTTAAAAACTGGTATCACATTAGCAACTTTCCAAAACTCTGGCACTCTGCCTGACTCTATTGATTTATTAAATATGGTTGACAGTGGGTCACAAAGCTCCTCTTTGCATTCTTTAAGCACCCTAGCAAACACTTCATCCGGCCCTGGGGATTTGTTTGGTTTGAGTTTTACTATTTGTTTAAGAACATCCTCCCTGGTAACTGCTAAACTCGTCAACCTGTCCTCGTCCCCACCCACATAGACTTGTTCGGCTGAAGGCATATTGTTAAGTTCCTCTTTAGTAAATACAGATACAAAATATTTATTAAAAATACTACTCATCTCTTCATCACTATCTGTTATTTGACCTGTCTCAGTTTTTAATGGACCTATCCTTTCCCTAGTCTTAGTACGATATAACTGAAAAAAACCTTTAGGATTTGTCTTTGCTTGCCCTGCTATGCGAACTTCATAGTTTCTTTTTGCTTTCCTTATCTCTTTTTTAACATTTCTAACCAGTTGTACGAATTCCTGTTCTAAAGTGACCTCCCCATTTTTAATCCTTTTGTACCAAGCTCTCTTTTTACCTATAAGGTTCTTCAAATTCTTTGTTATCCACTTTGGGTCATTAGTATACGATCTTTTCAATTTGTATGGTATACTACGTTCCTGTGCTTTGTTTAGAATATTCTTAAATAAGTTATATATTGAATCCACATCGAAATCCCCATTTAAGTCACCTATCGCTGGGTTCATGTCTCGCTCCAAGACCGGCCCACACCCCATACCCAAGCCTTTCCAATCAATTTGACCCAAAAAATTTCTTAGGCTATTAAAATCAGCTTTTCGAAAATCTGGCACTTTAACAGAATTTTCTCCTACTGGTCTATTCCATTCTATGCTAAATCTGATTTCTTTGTGATCACTGCTCCCTAGCTCACTCCCTATTTCGATGTCATTAATTTGCGTTTCCCTGTTAGTTAACACTAAATCTAAAATATTATTTTCCCGTGTTGGTTCCTTAATGTGTTGCGTAAGAAAGCAATCGTCAATTAATTCTAGAAAATCTTCTGCTTCACTATTCCCTGTTTTGTTCAACCAGTTTATTCCGCTAAAATTAAAGTCACCCATGACATAAATACTGTTAGATCTAGATGCTCTAGATATTTCATCCCATAGATGCTTTGCTTCCATTCTGTCTAAATTTGGTGGCCTATATATTACTCCTATTATAATATTATTAGCTTTTTCGTTTAATTCAATCCAAATAGTTTCTGTGTGTGGCTCTGTTTTGATTCCCTCTTTGAGACTACATTTCAAATTGTCCCTAACATATATGGCTACTCCACCTCCTCGTCTAATATATCTATCTGTGTGAAATAGTTTAAATCCATATATTTGATATTCAGCTAATAGTTCTCTATTTTCTACATTCATCCACGTTTCGGTAAGTGCAATAATATCTATTTTTTCTGTGCAGACAAGAGCATTTAATTCGTTAATTTTATTTCTTAGACTTCTACTGTTAGTGTAATATACCCTAAGTGAATTGTTATTTTGCGGACCTTCTCTTTCCCTGATCGTTTTGCCAATTCCTTTCTCCCACAAACACATACTTTTATTACCTCCTTCCTCCAAATCAATTCCCATACCTCTATCTACTAACAGTTTAAACCCAAACAAACACCTCTAACCACTTCTTCTAGCGAGTTCGCAACAGCAACAACCCCAGCTCTCGATAGATGCACCCCATCACGAGCATACATTTCATTTCTTCCATAGAAGTGTTCCCAGTTGTCTATGAAAGATATTGCATTTGATTTGCAATATCTTTCCAGCCGGCAATTGACACCAAGTGCCCTCGATATCCATTCATTTCCCACTCCCTTTCTTGGAAGAATGCCACATATGATCGGGATTCCTCCCTTGCTCCTAACTAACTCTATGGCTGTTTTATACCTCTGAATCAGTTCCTCACTCCTGACTCGACCAACATCATTTCCTCCCACGCTAATGCAAATAATGGGATTGTTCCCATTACCAGCCATAATATCATTCATGTTGTTTATAATATCACCAATGCCAGCTCCGGGATAGCAAACCCTTAACCTGTTCCCCCTATCTCTAGCACAAAACGTTCTATCCAAATACCTTATCTGGGAATCTCCCACAACTAATGTTTGCTTAGGTACTTCCTTTACTTTCTGAGGGGCCTGCGCTTCCTTTCTCTTCGTTGCTTTCCCTTTTGCGCGATCCACAGTCTCTCCACAGCACTCGTCCTCCAAAACGTCAAATGAATTTGAAGTTGCTATGGCGTTTGAAGGCGGCTTTATCAAAGTCTTCTTAAGGCCCCTGTCTTTCGCAACTCTCCAAGACGAGGTCCCTTTACTGCTGGTCTCCTCCTTCGTTACTTCTCGTTGTTTTTTAAGCTGACGCACCTCCTCCCGCAGAGAGTCCAACTCTGTCCTCAGGGCTCCCACTAGAGTCACCAGGTCCTTCACTTGAACGTGTCCAGCGTAGGATGACTAAGTTAATTCCCCAAATTAGAAATCTTTCATATGAAGAAAGATTAACAAAGCTTAAGTTGCATTCACTGGAAAGGCGAAGAGTTAGGGGTGACATGATAGAGGTTTACAAGTGGATGAATGGACATAACCGGGGGGATATTAATAGGGTGTTAAAAGTATCAACACAGGACAGAACACGAAACAATGGATATAAATTGGATAAGTTTAGATTTAGGAAAGACTTGGGTAAATACTGGTTCAGTAACAGGGTTGTTGATTTGTGGAACCAATTGCCGCGTAACATTGTGGAGGTGGGGTCCCTCGATTGTTTCAAGCACGGGTTGGACAAGTATATGAGTGGGATTGGGTGGTTATAGAATAGGAGCTGCCTCGTATGGGCCAATAGGCCTTCTGCAGTTACCTTTGTTCTTATGTTCTTATGTTCTTAAATTAATGACATCGAAATAGGGAGTGAGCTAGGGAACAGTGATCACAAAGAAATCAGATTTAGCATAGAATGGAATAGACCTGTAGGAGAAAATTCTGTTAAAGTGCCAGATTTTCGAAAAGCTGATTTTAATAGCCTAAGAAATTTTTTGGGTCAAATTGATTGGAAAGTCTTGGGTATGGGGTCGGGGCCGGTCTTGGTGCGAGACATGAACCCAGCGATAGGTGACGTAAATGGGGATTTCGATGTGGATTCAATATATAACTTATTTAGGAATATTCTAAACAAAGCACAGGAACATAGTATACCATACAAATTGAATAGATCGAATACCAATGACCCAAAGTGGATAACAAAGAATTTGAAGAACCTTATAGGTAAAAAGAGAGCTTGGTACAAAAGGATTAAAATTGGGGAGGTCACTTTAGAACAGGAATTCGTACAACTGGTTAGAAATGTTAAAAAAGAGATAAGGAAAGCAAAAAGAAACTATGAAGTTCGCATAGCAGGGCAAGCAAAGTCAAATCCTAAAGGGTTTTTTCAGTTATATCGTACTAAGACTAGGGAAAGGATAGGTCCATTAAAAACTGAGACAGGTCAAATAACAGATAGTGATGAAGAAATGAGTAGTATTTTTAATAAATATTTTGTATCTGTATTTACTAAAGAGGAACTTAACAATATGCCTTCAGCCGAACAAGTCTATGTGGGTGGGGACGAGGACAGGTTGACGAGTTTAACAGTTACCAGGGAGGATGTTCTTAAACAAATAGTAAAACTCAAACCAAACAAATCCCCAGGGCCGGATGAAGTGTTTGCCAGGGTGCTTAAAGAATGCAAAGAGGAGCTTTGTGACCCACTGTCAACCATATTTAATAAATCAATAGAATCAGGCAGAGTGCCAGAGTTTTGGAAAGTTGCTAATGTGATACCAGTTTTTAAGAAAGGAGATAGATCACTTGCGTCTAACTATCGACCAATTAGCCTAACGTCTATTGTGGGAAAGTTACTCGAATCTATAATAGCAAATAAAATTCGTCTTCATCTTGAAAAACATAAATTAATAATTGAGTCGCAACATGGTTTTATAAATGGCCGTTCATGTTTAGCAAATTTGTTATCTTTTTATTCTAGCATTGTTGAGGCAGTTGATAGTGGTAAGGATTGCGATGTTGTGTACCTTGACTTTAGCAAAGCTTTTGATACAGTGCCACATGAAAGACTGATTAAAAAGTTAGAGTCTCATGGTATTGGGGGCGCTATATTAAGCTGGATTAGGGCATGGCTATACCAAAGGAAACAGAGAGTTAGTATAAATGGAGTCAAGTCAGAGTGGGAAAATGTTGTAAGTGGGGTGCCTCAGGGCTCTGTCCTGGGACCTCTGTTGTTTATAATATATATAAATGATTTAGATTCAGGTTTGAGTAGCAACATTTGCAAATTTGCCGATGATACGTAAATCGGTAGGGAAATTAATTCGGAGGAGGACTCACTATCATTTCAAGTTGATCTAGAAAGGGTTTTGAAATGGTCGAAGGATTGGCAGATGCAGTTTAATGCTGATAAATGTAAAGTTCTGAGGTTAGGTAATGATGATAGGGTTACAAGATACGAGCTAGATGGTGTTGAGATTGCGAGGTCGAATTGCGAAAGGGTCCTGGGAGTAATGATTAGCAAGAATTTAAAACAAAAGGATCAATGCATAAATGTTCGTAATAAGGCAAATCGGACACTTGGATTTATTAATCGCAGCGTTAGTAACAAGACACCTGGTGTGGTTCTCAAGCTATATCTTGCTCTAGTTAGGCCCCATTTAGATTATGCAGTTCAGTTTTGGTCGCCATATTATAGAATGGATATAAATTCACTTGAACGTGTCCAGCGTAGGATAACTAAGTTAATTCCCCAAATTAGAAATCTTTCATATGAAGAAAGATTAACAAAGCTTAAGTTGCATTCACTGGAAAGGCGAAGAGTTAGGGGTGACATGATAGAGGTTTACAAGTGGGTGAATGGACATAACAAAGGGGATATTAATAGGTTATTAAAAGTATCAACACAAGACAGAACACGAAACAATGGGTATAAATAGGATAAGTTTAGATTTAGGAAAGACTTGGGTAAATACTGGTTCAGTAACAGGGTTGTTGATTTGTGGAACCAGTTGCCGCGTAACATTGTGGAGGTGGGGTCCCTCGATTATTTCAAACATGGGTTGGACATGTATATGAGTGGGATTGGGTGGTTATAAATAGGAGCTGCCTCGTATGGGCCAATAGGCCTTCTGCAGTTGCCTTTGTTCTTATGTTCCTAATATGTCTGACAACATTACAACCAGTCTAATTCAGTTCAGGTCAGTTATCTCTGGCGACACGTGATTATACTGGCTGGCTTACGTTCCCCATGCAGCTGCTGGGAACACATTTCATGCTGAAATGTGAATCATGCAAATTCCACTCAAGAGTATATATTAATACTATTACTCAAGAAATTAGAGTGGATGGGACATAAAATTTACACTTTTATTTTTTATTTATTATTATTAGGTTTACATGCTGCATAACGGCAAGGCACCAACATAAATATTAAAAAATGGCCAAATTAGAATGAATGTGGTACTCAGCCTTTCCGGACGCGGTGTCCGTAATCTATGAAAGCTGTCGAATCGATCCAAAGCTCATTAATGCACGGATGCTTCTCAATTTGGTCGATAATAAGGATCAGCTCCAGGACATTATTCGTAACGGTGTCTCTCTCTATGAAGTCTCTTTGCTAGTGACGCACGCCACCTATCGCCAAAAGTTGGAAGCTTTGGGTCTAACTCGCAATATTTTATTCAGGTTTCAGAATGGATGGAAACATTACTGACGTTAATTTACGTCACAATAACGCTCTTTAGGTAGCAGCAAGTTATTTCTCGCTGTGTAAATCATTTAACCTAAGTGACGTGTGATAGAAATAGATATTTATAATGGAAATTCCGTTCATTACTTTGTTTACTGGATCAGCTGATCGCAGCTGTATCAATCTATTTCCAGTAAACAGCTATGTAACTTGTTAACTAGAAATGAAAATATTACCAATCGATATTCCATAATAAATAATACAAGGTTAGACTGGATTTAAGTCGCTTAATAAATATGTGGAAATTATTCTCCCTGCCTGGCTAGCTGACGCAACTACACCCATAATTTCCAGGAAGAATCTGGCATTTCTACGCCTAAATTTAATAAATTTAATATTGATACACTACTGGTTAGTAGTATTAGTAAATTATAGTTCCTAGTACAAAAAATACCTCGTACTAGGGGTTAGTATTTGGATGTTGGAAATTTCCAACATGGGGTCCTCCAAGGCTGTTGCCTTGTTGCACTGGTAGCACTTCCAGCATTCTTATCCTCATGTACAGCAGCCAACGAATTAGTAGGGCAGATCCTACCAGAACGTATGAGAAACAGTGGGAACTCATGATCAAAAGTTCATCGATGCAGCCAGACAATGGGAAACCATTGCACACCTTCAACCCCGACCACAAGCCCCAAAAGACCACAAGCAGGCCCACTGGGATAGCCCCATAATGGAAAAGACTGCCACAACAATGCTTGAACACCCAGATGCTGAAAAACAAAGCCCACCTCCTAGCAGTAACAGTGAAACAAAAGTACATTACATAGTAGAACAACATGAACATCATAACAGCATGAACAAGCCACGTGGAGCCTGAACAGGCGGTGCTAGGCAATGGAAAAGTAAGTAAGTAATTATCAAAAGAAGGCACCAAACCGGGAAGGCTATGTAGCACCATCAAATACGCAAAATAATCAGAGGGCGCTAAATATCACCAAGGATGCCAATACGAGAACAAAAACGCATAAGGCGAACGATATCAAAAGTATCCGAGTCACCAAGAATTCTATCGAGGGACAGGTGACCGCGAGGGGCGGTCGAAAAGCAAGACACACGCTCGTCCTGGAAGTCAGGACATTCAAGAAGGACATGCACGACCGTAAGAGGGACAATGCAACTAGGACAATAAGGGGCAGGGCGGCGCTCCATCAAGTGACCATAGGTTAAGCGAGTATGGCCAAGGCAATGGAAAAGTCACACCTCTCTAGAAGTTAACCAGAAGGACAGGTCAACGGTCACTGAGTCACGAGGTGGTCATAGTTGATACCACCATGATAATCTACAGGGATTAACCCCTCCACATTAAATGCAAACCCTCATATTCAGTTGGGGAGCAGAAGATCATGGAAAGAGAACAGTAGAGTGGGAGAAGAACAATGGGAAAGAACATCATCGAGGAAAATTGTGGTACACCATTTGAGTAAGTACAGCTCTCTTGAGCTAAAGCACCTAATCATTCATTTCTTCTTTGCCTCTGTTAGGGAATATAGTTAGGAAAATCAATTTAATTGTTTCAAATAAAGCCATATATTGTCAAGTGTCATTTAGTGTGTATTAATGTTCCTTGTCTAAGTGATATTGGGCCTACCGTCCCCTTTGTCCTAGTGACCTAGTGTCCTTAATTATCCAGTACTCCTTCCCCGTCCGTCCCATGTTGAAGTGTTAGTATTGGGTGTGTCCCGCTTTATTCTTGTGTACTTTATAGTTCCCAAGTGATCAGGATTATTCGAGTGACAAGCCAGGATCCGGTTACGATTCAATTGTACCTTACACCTGTCCTGGTAGGATTATACGATCTACAAGTCCTACGAATCTCACTCCGGTCCCCTGTCCGGTAACACAGAGTGGTGGCAGTGTTACTTGGTAACTCATACGAAGGCTATAGCAACTAATATTTCTATCTCACTCTCTGTTACGGCCACAATGGGTCACAACCGGGTTCTTTTCTGGTGGTACTAAAGTTCTGGTATCCGGCCCCAAGTTAGTAGTGGCTTTCAAGGAGTGCGCTCGGTAATGCAAGTAAAACAAAATGGGGGTGGGGGGTGCATTAAATGCTACACTTCATTGATTATCCGTATATTCACATATATAATTAATTTCCCATCACCTTATGTATATAGTCCTAACAGAAGTATTTCTTCACTTAATATGCACAAAAGTGTCTCATGGAACACAACGCGCTCTTCGATGCTTAATCGATGCAGTCTTGTAAGCTACCGTGTTTCCTCATCCATAGTACTATCCTCAGCCGGTACCGGGAAACAACAACGAGTCTACCCTGGCCACGGGCCAGCCAAACCACAGTCTCACTAAGTGCTTCCTCATGAATGCCCACAATCACAGTCCAGCCTGGTGCTGGCAGATACCATCAGCCTCGCGCTGCTGGGCCACTTCACGTGCAAATACTAGGGTAGCGAGCCCTAGGCAGGAGCTTCTTACAACTCGCTGGTTACTCTCCTCTTCAGCACCTTAGTCAGTCGTCTCTTTTGTTAGCCAGCCCCAGGTACAGCGAATCACGTCACTGCCACTCCACAGGCAGACAGTAGAACACTTCACAGTTCTTCTTCAGTGGTGGCTCACTGCTTCCGTAAAGCAGACTGGTGTAGAGAGACCTTGGCTGCCCTGGGTAGACTGACTGTCCTCGTATCACAGCAGCCCTACGTCGACTCTGTGGATACAGGCACGTCATCAGTACACTGGGACACTAGGAAACAACACTTACGTACGCTGACCTTGACATACAACTCTTTCTTCAATAGATGGCTCTGATTTTCTAGGCGCCACCTCACCAGAGGTCAGCCCCAGCTACCTCTCGAGCTACTAGGACAAGAATCTAGCATTTCTGGCTGGTATAGTCCTGTCACTACTAAATGGCGTCGTCCAAGTTGTGGGGGTTTCGGGAGCGGACTCACAGATGGCGTTGATGTCGCTGCTCCGTGCTCCGACGGTAGAGTCGGGTTCGTAAAACCTCCCCACCAAAAAGAATTTGGTTTGGGTTCTAAAAAAAAACAGGAGGAAACAAACCAAATTAGTACATCAGTACAAAACCAAACAGACACACATAGACAATGGGTTGATGTGGCGAGGATGTCCTGTCTGCAAACCTGCTTTAATGGGAGAATCTGGTACAAGGAAAACTCGAAGATCATAGACAATGACGTGTCTGATATGACTTCCAACAACCTCACTGGGACGCTAGTCAGGGGTACAATTATCTCACGTGTCTTGGGTAAAGATCTGCATAAGCTCGATCTGGGGTGAATAGACACCTCCCTGTGTCGTGGCACCGCTGGTGGCTGGTCGGAGAAGGGATTTCTTGTACGGGTCTGGCAGTCCTTCAGGGAGACGGGAACCTGGAATACAAGGGACTGATGATTTGGAGTAACAGAGATAGTTTTTAAATATGTACCTACGGCATAATTGCTTACTAGGCCCACACCTAGTCCCAACAGGACCGCCTGTACATTGAAGATTGTGTTCGCTCTTCCACCGTCAAGTCGACCAACCTTCCATATAATGTTGAATCCAGGCTAAGCTATTACGCGGGGGTGTCAACCTGTCGGGAACAGTCACTCATAAAAACATTTCCCCTACTCTCTGTATCAACAATCAGCTTCCGGGTCCCTTCTTCGACTACAATACTCCCAGGGCGGGTCACCAATCCCTGGTGTCTCTCCACGATGTTCATAGGAGCCATCATCTGCTGGTTCGTCCACTGGTCCTTGCTTAGAACACACAAGAGAATAATACAAAATTACGCCAAGAAACCTTTGGCTAACTTAGGAATAATTTTCATGAGCCTGTAATGTCCATAGCAGGCTATATCCATTAGCCTTGCTTGGATCAAAGAGGGACTAGAACATGCGCACATACCTTACATACCTCTGACGTCTGGGGAATCTCTGGCTGGTTCAGTGAATATAGTACCTCGACATACCGCAAGTACTTATGTGCCGTTGCTCCAGACTCTTGGGGATCCGTGGGTGCTTGTACATGAGGCCTCTCCTCTTGCTCAGTTGCTTCTGTCCCTGTAGCCCCATGTTTCTCGTCAGGAGAAGAGTCGACACAATATGTTGGAATGTTCTCAATCTGTTGGGTAGAGGAAGAATTAAACAAGTTATATAATTTCACGTCTGCCTGTACCTGGGTATTAATGTTTCCTGCTGTCACCTCAGACCTTATTGCTGCTCCGGCTGGCTCGTTCACAATCTTGAGATGATCGTAGTTCCAACCTGTCGCCAAGTCGTTGGCTAGTACTACGTCTATCCCAGCTATAGGCAGGGTATCAACTACTGCCAACGCACATGTGCCACTGAAGTAGGGCGAGTCTAGGTGTACTTGCACTAAGGGGGCAACGTACCGCGTCAAAGGAAACCCAACTAGAACTACCTTTTTTCTCCCGTCAACACTCACTCCCTCGGGTAACGAGTCTCTCACGATCAGGGACTGGGCTGCTCCACTATCTCTGAGCACTACAACTGATCTACCAGTATGATCACTCGTTACATACCCACCTGAAGTGTGAGGGGCAAACAATCCTGGTCCTTCTCTACTCGTCATTAGAGACTGGGTTCCCACTGATGGTGTCGTACAACCCATCCATTACTTCCCTGTGCTGGTCGTTACCTGTCCCTCCTCGGCACCTGGCAGCAAAATGCCCTCTGCCCGCAGGTCCAACACACTACGTTCCTCCTTGGACTACGGTGTTTCGGACTGCTAGGACTAGTCCTTCGGGGACTACCTGGGGGCGTCTTCATAGCACTCTGTGGGACGGGTCTTCCTTCTTCCGGTAGAGATTTGCCAAACAGACGTGGGTAATTCTTCGGGACATACCTAGTAGAGGATCGATGAGTTAGGATGTACTCCTCAGCCATAGTGGCAGCCACACTCAAGGTCACTACCTGCTGTTCTTCTAGGTATATCTTGAGATCTCCAGCCAGACATTCCCTGAAGTCCTCCAACAGTATGAGCTGTTCGAGTTGTTCTTTCGTCTTCACCTTTCGAGATGCACACCATTCCTGAAAAAGCCGTTCCTTGATGTTCGCAAACTCAGTGACCGTGTGCTCCGAGGTCTTCTTCAAGTTCCTGAACTTTTGCCTATAAGCTTCAGGCACCAACTGATAAGCCATGAGCACTACCTTCTTCACCTTGTCGTAATCACAGGAGTCATCAAGGGACAACGTGGAGTAGGCAATTTGGGCCTTCCCAGTCAAGACGGACTGTATCATGATGGCCCAATTCCCCTTTGGCCAATCCAAAGAGGCAGCAACCTTCTCGAAGGCAGCGAAGAACTTCGAAACTTCTTTTTCATTGAATTTGGGACCATCTTTATATTTCTCGCCGGATCGAAACTACTTGTTTCCTTTGCTTCCACCCGACCACCTAATCGTAGCACTTTCAACTCGTGTAGTCTGTCCTCCTTTTCTTCTCTTTCTCGCTCTTCTCTTTCTCTTCTTTCTTCTCTTTCTCGCTCTTCTCTTTCTCTTCTTTCTTCTCTTTCTCGCTCTTCTCTTTCTCTTCTTTCTTCTCTTTCTCGCTCTTTTTTCCTATCTTGTAATTCCAACCGTTTCATTTCCATTTCCTTCTCTTTCATTTCCCGATCTATTTCTAATTTCTTCCACTCTATCTCACGATTTATTTTTAAGGCACGCATTTTGACAGTTAGAAAACTTATATTCAGTTCACCCGTATTACTTTCACCGTCACTGCCCTTGTCTTCCTTTTAAGTGGTAGCCACCTCACTTTCCTTTGTACTTTGTGCCTCGCTTCCCTGCTTCTTCCCGGCCTTTAAGTGCTTATGAACTTTCGATAGGATTTCAACACGGGAATCACTCACGTATTTTGATCTCTAGATAGGCACTCACTAGCACAAGTTCTTGCTTTCCCAGATATTTCAATCTAGCAAGACAGTCCTCCTTGTTCAGAAATTCCTGAACATCGTCTAGATCATCAATGGTCACTCTCTCTCTGCCATTTTATCACCAAGTGGTGCACGAGCACGGAACACAGCTTTACTTGATACTAGGCACTTATAATAACCGAGCACCGCGCTCGCCAATACTGCACTTAATCGCACCGAGCACCGCACAGGACATGTAACGTCCTGACAAATAACGAACAGGGGAATTAGTTACAGGGGGTTGCACTACATCACCACCACTGTCAAACGTACTTGACAAGAGGTCGGATCCCGCTGGGGAGGCCAATTATGTTACGGCCACAATGGGTCGCAACCTGGTTCTTTTCTGGTAATACTAAAGTTCTGGTATCCGGCCCCAAGTTAGTAGTGGCTTTCAAGGAGTGCGCTCGGTAATGCAAGTAAAACAAAATGGGGGTGGGGGGTGGGGTGAATTAAATACTACACTTCATTGATTATCCGAATATTCACTTATATAATTAATTTCCCATCACCTCATGTATATAGTCCTAACAGAAGTATTTCTTCACTTAATACGTACAAAAGTGTCTCATGGAACACAACGCGCTCTTCGATGCTTAATCGATGCAGTCTTGTAAGCTACCGTGTTTCCTCATCCATAGTACTATCCTCAGCCGGTACCGGGAAACAACAACGAGTCTACCCTGGCCACGGGCCAGCCAAACCACAGTCTCACTAAGTGCTTCCTCATGAATGCCCACAATCACAGTCCAGCCTGGTGCTGGCAGATACCATCAGCCTCGCGCTGCTGGGCCACTTCACGTGCAAATACTAGGGTAGCGAGCCCTAGGCAGGAGCTTCTTACAACTCGCTGGTTACTCTCCTCTTCAGCACCTTAGTCAGTCATCTCTTTTGTTAGCCAGCCCCGGGTACGGCGAATCCCGTCACTGCCATTCTTCAGGCAGACAGTAGAACACTTCACAGTTCTTCTCCGGCGGCGGCTCACTGCTTCTGTAAAGCAGACTGGTGTAGAGAGACCTTGGCTGCAATGGGTAGACTGACTGTCTTCGTATCACAGCAGCCCTACGTCGACTCTGTGGACACATCATCAGTACATTGGGACACTAGGAAACAACACTTATGTACGCTGACCTTGACATACAACTCTTTCTTCAATAGATGGCGCTGATTTTCTAGGCGCCACCTCACCAGAGGTCAGCCCCAGCTACCTCTCGAGCTACTAGGACAGGAATCTAGCATTTCTGGCTGGTATAGTCCTGTCACTACTAGATGGCGTCGTCCAAGTTGTGGGGGTTTCGGAAGCGGACTCACAGATGGCGTTGATGTCGCTGCTCCGTGCTCCGACGGTAGAGTCGGGTTCGTAACACTCTCCCTCCCTCGCTTCTCACTCTCCCTTGTTAGTTCTCACTCTCCCTCTCTCTCACACTCCCTCACTCGCTCTGGCTCTGGCTCGTTTTCACGTTCTACTCCTTTTAAGTTCTCGGTTCTCAGTATACATTGATTAATTATTTAGGTCGTCGTATGACGGCCCGAGTGTTAACCTCTTACATGATCGGTAGCTGTTACGGCCACAATGGGTCACAACCGGGTTCTTTGCTGGAGGAACCAAAGTATTTGTATCCGACCCCAAGTTAGTAGTGGCTTTCAAGGAGTGAGCTTGGTAATGCAAGTAAAACACAATGGGGGATTGCAAGAAATATGACACTTCATCAATAATCAATATATTCCCATATAATCACTTTCCCATCACCTTAAATAAAATCGTTAAGGATGTATTACTACACTGATATATACACAAGTGTCGCTCTCATAGGACACTAAGCGCTCCTCGATGCTCATGCGATGTAGCCTTGTCAACTTCCGTGTTTCCTCAATACACAGTACCGTCCTCAACCAGTACTGGGAAACACCAACGAGTCTACCCTGGACACGGGCCAGCCAATACACAGCCTCACTAGGTGCTCTTCGTGCACGCCCACAATCACTCTCCAGCCTGGTGCTGGCAGAGAACATCAGCCTCGCGCTGCTGGGCCTCTACACGAACAAATACAAGGGTAGCGAACCCCTGGCAGGAGCTTCTTGCAACTAGCTAGTTACTCTCCTCCGTAGCACCTCACTGTCAGTCGTCTCTTCCTATAGCCAGTCCCAGGATACGCCGAATTCTGTCACTACCACTTCACAGGCAGACAGCAGATACTACACAGTTCCTCTTCGGCGGCGGCTCACTGCTCACATAAAGCAGAATGGAGTAGAGAGATATAGGCTGCCCTGGGTAGACTGACTGTCCTCGTACCACAGCAGCCCTACATCGCCTCTGTGAATACAGACTCGTCATCAGTAAACTGGCTAGTACATGGGACACTAGGAAATACCACTTACGGACTCTGACATAAACATACAACTCCTCCTACAATAGATGGCGCTAATTTTCTAGGGACCACCTCACCAGAGGTCAGCAAGAGCTACCTCTCGAGCTGACCAGGACAGGAATCTAGCGCCTCTTGCTGGTATCATCTCGCCACCACCAGATGGCGTCGTCCATTTTGTGGGGGTTCCGAGAGCGGACTCACAGATGGCATTGACATCGCTGCTCCATGCTCCGACGATGGAGTCGGGTTCGTAACAGTAGCGCATCCATTATTACCATAGAAGGAGTGGAGATTACAGTTATTTGAGTGGCAGCAGTGGGGTGCGTACAAGATATTACATCAGCACCCCATGCCGAGGATGTTTTATTTGTTGTGCCCAATGCAGCCCTGGGAACTTGCCTCAATCATGACGCTCTCCGCATTGGAGTTGCCCTTCACCTTGCTGCCCCCATCCTCACCGAACATAGGTGCATCTGCAGAATTGTCATGGCAGACCAATATGGTTGTCAAGGTCTGGTAAGTCGCAAATGACGAGGAGGAAAGCCTGGACCACTGACTCAGCTGAGATGTTGACTAATGGGATAACTACCGGCCATCTGGAGAAACGATCGACGCAGGTGAGTAGATAAGAATATCCTCTTGACAACGGTAACGGTCCAACTATGTCTCTATGCCCCACCTCGAGACGGTCAGAAGGTAACGGGAACTGAAAGAGGGCTCTTTTTGTGTCGATGTGTTTTTCCCCGCTGGCATTGGAGAAATGAGCGAGTCCATCATCGAGCATCGGCACTGATTCCTGGCCATAAGACATGCTCTGTTAGTAGTTTCTGAGAAGCACATACTCCTGGGTGTGTTAGGGATTGAAATGAGGAGAATATTTTCCAGCGAAACAGGGCAGTTTCGCAGAAATGTAGGTCCTAAGAGCGCTGGTCTGGGAGGTGTCACATATTATACTACCGCAACCTTCCATGGGAATCTCGATGAACCGGCGATCTGTCAGATTTTCGTAATCGCTGCAGATTAGGGACTTCCTGTTGGGCCTTACTGATTACAAAATAGTCCATCTGGGCCAGGTTTTGCTCAACCTGGTTTATGATGGGTCAAGACAGTGCATTGACTATGATGTTGTTAGTTCCTTTGACATGGCAGATATCCGAGGTAAATTGGGAGATAAATCCCAGGTGGTGGGCTACTCGAGGGGAGTGAGAATCACCCTTAGCCGTCAGTGTATATGTGGGGGTTTGTGGTCTGTGAGGATATAGAAGTCCCGCCCCTTGAGGAAGTGCCGGAAATGTTGGATGGCTGTGGAGACGGCGAGCAGTTCCCTATCGAAAATGCTATATTTCTCTTCAGTGGATGTCAGGCATGCTGAAAAGAATGCAATTGTGCGCCATTCTTCTTCACAGAGCTGCTATCTGTAGTACAGCACTATTAGCCGTGGTGGAAGCGTCGGTAGAGAGATTGGTGGGAGCTTCAGACACTGGATGCGCGAGCAAGGTGAATTCCGCCAGCTTGTGTTTTATGTCGGTGAATGGTGCATCTACCATTCCACTCCAAAGGAAGACGGGACGGTTGTTTTCGACCACGTATGAGGTCTTATAAGTGTCGCAAGATGTCGGAACAATGTGGCATGAATCGATGATTAGAGTTCACTACTCAAAAAAATTCTTGCAACTTTGGTGTGGATGGGCGCAGGAATTCCTTGATTGCCTCGATTTTTTCTCTAGTAGTTGGATCCTTGCTGCTGACACATGGTGTTCCAAGAAATCTAGCACTGGAACGTGGAAAATATACTTCTCAGAGTTAAGCTGCAAGCCGAAGTCACACAGACGGGTGAGAAGGAGCCGGAGGTGTAGCAGATTTTCTGTTGGTGATGTACTGGCCACCAATAGATCATCAATGTAGGCGTAGCAAAAAGGATGAAACTTTACTACTTGGTCGATGAAGCGTTGGAATGCATTCCATAGACCAAAAGAAATCTGGACGAAATCAAACAGTCCAAAAGGTGTTGCGATCGCTGTTTTCGGAATATCTACTGGTTCCACCGGGATCTGGTGAAATGCCTGCAAAAGGATAAATTTCAAAAAAACGGTTGCATTGCTCAATCCCTGGGAGAATTACTGGATGTGTGGTATTGGGAACACTCCGGCAGAGTAAGCACGTTGAGAGCCTTGTAGTCCCCGCAAGGGCGCCAAAAAAGCCCATGGACTGTTTGAAGGGCGGATTATTCCTGCCTTCTGTAGCTTATTGAATTCAGCACCGGCTATTGTCAATCGTTCCAATGCCAAGCAGCGTGGTCTGGCGAAGGTAGGTGCTCCCGATGTACTAATGAAGCGTAATCGAATGTTGCACTTCTGGTTGAGAGCTGGTAGGTTGGGTCACATCTTTGAATTCATCCAGGAGTGCTTGAAGAATCGGAGATGCGACTGGAGTGATGCTGATAACCTGTGTCGAGGAACTAGAAGAGGCATGAAGTACTGCACCTGCGAGATCCACAATAAGCCAATGGAGCTGCAGGAAATCCCATTCAAGAATGGGTTGCTCCACATCGCCAAAAGGAAAGTCCACGAAGAGCGACCCAGAGAAGTGAAATCGAAAACCAGGATCTCATACGTATGGACAGACGTACCATTGGCAGCACGTAAGTCCAAACCATGAGTGTGTGGGTTGATATGACCTTGAGGGAGGTAATACACTAACTGCTGCACCTGTGTTTGACCAAGGTGGGGGGGGGGGGGAAGCCAATACACTAGATGCTGCACCTGTGTTTGACCAGGGGTTGGGGGGGGGAGACGAGGCAATACATTAACTGCTGCACCTGTGTGCAGCTGCACCAAGGGGGGGGGGGAGTCAATACACGCGCTGCTGCACCTGCGTCAACGAGGAAACGGCGTTTGGTTATGACGTCAGATATGTAGAGTAGTGCAGTGTTTGAAATGGCCGCTACTGGCCGTTAACAGTCCCCGCTGAAGTAGTTTCCCGACCAGGAACAAGAAGCCCTAAAGTTGCAGGCCTGGTGTCCGAATATCAGGTGGCATGAACAAGGCTCTCCTCGGTTTCCTCGTGGTTGCCAAGGGCCTGATGCTGGATTCTTGTGGTACTTCCTTCCTGGGCGGAAGAAATGCTGGTTCTGGAGGATGTTTTTGTAATTGTTTGGCAGAGGATGCATTCCGTCTGGCTGGGTTCACCAATCTCCCAGTTGCATCTGTAAGCTAAACGATAATTACTCGCTTCTCGATTGCTTATGTGATCGGACCACACCTCATCGTCTTCCAAAGTTGGAAGGAATGTTAACTGTAATTAGGTAAATGGTTTGAGTTTCATCATCAGTGCTAATGAGAGTTGTGCTATTCTCATTAAGATAACGAGTTTGGAGCACGTATATTATTGTCTTAATTTACTTGCTACAGATTCCTAGCAGTATATCAGTATAAATGAACAGTACTGGTATAGGCAGAGTTGGGAATGGACGTTCATGGGGTCCAGCCCTGTGTTTTGCGCTCGCTGTCGGTGGTGTAATTGGACTTAATGCAGTTACAATGATTACTAGCCGCTCTGGGACATACACACCAGGTATGTCTGAAACTTGGTTATCACCTGCACTGGTAAATTAAAGTGCCATTTGTAGCCTTGTTGCTGGCCTGCAAGGGGAAGGCTCTTGATCAGGCCTCAGGCCTCCTCACTCGCCTGTTGGGCCTAAACCAAAGGTGTGTCAGGTACCCGAAAATAGCTCTTGCGCTATATTGCCGCTGAGCCGTGATTGACTTGACTTCGATCGAAGACCCTAGTGACCATAACATAATGCAGCCTCCGTTCATTGTAGATACTTTGAGACATGCCTCTCCCACTTCTACATTAGTTGATGTGTAGTAGTGCTTTCACGATTGAGGGTGGTTATAAACTTTAATTACAAAACTGTGTGGATAAACAAAGGAGTCGTTGATGTTGCGGGCATTGATGTGGCACCAACTATAGCTCTGTTAGGCCTAGCACCTTGCCCGGCCAGGGAATGAGGATTTGGTGCTAGGAACGCCTTCATGATGAACATACTGGTTGCACATCTCTACACCAGCTCTCATATACTACGGTTTGTTGCCTGTCTATGTCAAGTTTCGTTAAGAGTGCTGTGCAAACTCTAGATATTTATGCATGGTCCACCAACTTCAAATTTCGCTTGCCGACCTGCTGGGTACGCTGTGACCTTGAAAATAGTGGAGCCTCGTATATACAGGCTGGCTGATTTATATCTGCTGATCTTGTTGATGGTTGGTGGCCCCTTCCACCCTGTGAATAGGACATATATTGATGTGCTCCTTTGTGGTTCACTGTGGAGCGAGTACAGAGTACACCGTAATACTCTGCATGTAGGTATTCTGGCTTTAACGTCATGGCAACTGCCCAGGACGAGATGACTGGCAGCACATCGCAGTTGCCAGATAGTGACTTTGTGGACCCATCGTAAGCTAATAAAATGCTCTCTAATGATGGTGCGATCTCCTCAGTGGTGACCCATGACACATCAGCGGGACGTGCAGATGATTCAGGATACACGGTGCAAATGAGTAAAAGTCAGCCCCGTAAGTAGTCGAGTAGGGCACAATCAAACCAACCAATTTCGGCTGCTGCCAAACATTTACGCCTAGTTTTTCCTCTGGGAACCACAATCGAAGGAAAAGTGGAGTGGTTTTGTGAAGCTTCTGAAGCACATTATGACATGTTCATTAAATTACCTAGATATGAAAGTGTCTATGCCTTCGTTACAAACGACAGTGCTTTAGTAAATGTGTTCCTAAACACAGAGTATGCTGCAGGTATTAAGATATAAAAACGCAGTAACTAGGTCTCCAAAAGTAATCATCGTCATATTCAATCTTAATAAACACATTAAGCCTGTATATCTTCGTGATGAAAATGTTGTAAACCCAAAACGTCTAACAAATGGCCTCGCTGTTGCCTCACAGAAAGGTGCCTCACCTATAACTGACAATTTTCTCTAGAGTAGCTTTAGGCCGGTATTATAAAATAGCCCTATATAACCCTTTCCCACGTAGGTGCTATGTCAACGCTGCGTACGTCACGTCGCCAGGTACTGCAGAAGCAAAACCTATTTTTCTGCCGTGTGTGGTGAATCTTATAAATCTGAGGTGTATTTTAAACAAATAAAGGATCTGCACCTAGTAAATGGAAAATGCATAAACTATGGCAGGAGCGGTGTTCACGCCTGCCAGCCTGACTGTGTCAAATGACCAACTGTTTACCGTCAGGCGCCTGACCGCATCCCCCAACCCTCACCAGGTACAGGCCATTTATAGTATCTGGGCAGAGCCATCTGGACATTGTGTCCCTAGCAGCTGGCTATCAAATTCTTCACCATCTGCCAACCACCAAGTGCATCAGGAGGCCAGACGGCAGGTTTCTGTTCAACCTGATGCACGTCCAGTGCCAGGAACCAACCTCCCATCGCTTTTAACACCACACTTACCTTCCCCTTCACAACACCATGAAGAGCGGTTCCTAAGTGCTGCCACCAGCTCCACTCGCTGTTCAGAGCCATCTGGAAGGTCGCTCCAGATGGCCACCAAACTCACCACCTGTTAATTATGAAGAGCACAAGGGGACCAGTGCCAGACCAAAGACTGATGCCATCATCCCAGCTCCCCCACAAGCACCAGGTGCTGGACCTTCTGCCAGTGGTGGGCCAGCCCCTGATGTAGAGTGGCCACTCCCCGGTTCTGCCAGTGGTGGACCAGCCCCTGATGTAGAGTGGCCACTCCCCGGTTCTGCCAGTGGTGGACCAGCCCCTGATGTAGAGTGGCCACTCCCCGGTTCTGCCAGTGGTGGGCCTGCCCCTGATGTAGAGTGGCCACTCCCCGGTTCTGCCAGTGGTGGACCAGCCCCTGATGTAGAGTGGCCACTCCCCGGTTCTGCCAGTGGTGGACCAGCCCCTGATGTAGAGTGGCCACTCCCCGGTTCTGCCAGTGGTGGGCCTGCCCCTGGTGTAGAGTGGCCACTCCTCCGTTCTGCCAGTGGTGGGCCTGCCCCTGGTGTAGAGTGGCCACTCCTCCGTTCTGCCAGTGGTGGGCCTGCCCCTGGTGTAGAGTGGCCACTCCTCCGTTCTGCCAGTGGTGGGCCTGCCCCTGGTGTAGAGTGACCACTCCTCCGTTCTGCCAGTGGTGGGCCTGCCCCTGGTGTAGAGTGGCCACTCCTCCGTTCTGCCAGTGGTGGGCCTGCCCCTGGTGTAGAGTGGCCACTCCTCCGTTCTGCCAGTGGTGGGCCTGCCCCTGGTGTAGAGTGGCCACTCCTCCGTTCTGCCAGTGGTGGGCCTGCCCCTGGTGTAGAGTGGCCACTCCTCCGTTCTGCCAGTGGTGGGCCTGCCCCTGGTGTAGAGTGGCCACTCCTCCGTTCTGCCAGTGGTGGGCCTGCCCCTGGTGTAGAGTGGCCACTCCTCCGTTCTGCCAGTGGTGGGCCTGCCCCTGGTGTAGAGTGGCCACTCCTCCGTTCTGCCAGTGGTGGGCCTGCCCCTGGTGTAGAGTGGCCACTCCTCCGTTCTGCCAGTGGTGGGCCTGCCCCTGGTGTAGAGTGGCTACTCCTCCGTTCTGCCAGTGGTGGGCCTGCCCCTGGTGTAGAGTGGCCACTCCTCCGTTCTGCCAGTGGTGGGCCTGCCCCTGGTGTAGAATGGCCTCTCCTCCGTTCTGCCAGTGGTGGGCCTGCCCCTGGTGTAGAGTGGCCACTCCTCCGTTCTGCCAGTGGTGGGCCTGCCCCTGGTGTAGAGTGGCCACTCCTCCGTTCTGCCAGTGGTGGGCCTGCCCCTGGTGTAGAGTGGCCACTCCTCCGTTCTGCCAGTGGTGGGCCTGCCCCTGGTGTAGAGTGGCCACTCCTCCGTTCTGCCAGTGGTGGGCCTGCCCCTGGTGTAGAGTGGCCACTCCTCCGTTCTGCCAGTGGTGGGCCTGCCCCTGATGTAGAGTGGCCACTCCTCCGTTCTGTCAGTGGTGGGCCTGCCCCTGATGTAGAGTGGCCACTCCTCCGTTCTGCCAGTGGTGGGCCTGCCCCTGATGTAGTGTGGCCACTCCTCCGTTCTGCCAGTGGTGGGCCTGCCCCTGATGTAGAGTGGCCACTCCCCGGTTCTGCCAGTGGTGGGCCTTCTCCTAGGGTAGAGTGGCCACTCCTCCGTTCTGCCAGTGGTGGGCCTGCCCCTGATGTAGAGTGGCCAATCCTCCGTTCTGCAAGTGGTGGGCCTGCCCCTGATGTAGAGTTGCCACTCCTCCGTTCTGCCAGTGGTGGGCCTGCCCCTGGTGTAGAGTGGCCACTCCTCCGTTCTGCCAGTGGTGGGCCTGCCCCTGATGTAGAGTGGTCACTCCCCGGTTCTGCCAGTGGTGGGCCTGCTCCTAGGGCAGAGTGGTCACTCCTCGGTTCTGCCAGTGGTGGGCCAGCCCCTGGTGTAGAGTGGCCACTCCTCCGTTCTGCCAGTGGTGGGCCTGCCCCTGATGTAGAGTGGCCAATCCTCCGTTCTGCAAGTGGTGGGCCTGCCCCTGATGTAGAGTTGCCACTCCTCCGTTCTGCCAGTGGTGGGCCTGCCCCTGGTGTAGAGTGGCCACTCCTCCGTTCTGCCAGTGGTGGGCCTGCCCCTGATGTAGAGTGGTCACTCCCCGGTTCTGCCAGTGGTGGGCCTGCTCCTAGGGCAGAGTGGTCACTCCTCGGTTCTGCCAGTGGTGGGCCTGCCCCTGGTGTAGAGTGGCCACTCCTCCGTTCTGCCAGTGGTGGGCCTGCCCCTGGTGTAGAGTGGCCACTCCTCCGTTCTGTCAGTGGTGGGCCTGCCCCTGATGTAGAGTGGCCGCTCCTCCGTTCTGCCAGTGGTGGGCCTGCCCCTGATGAAGAGTGGCCACTCCCCAGTTCTGTCAGTGGTTGGCCTGCCCCTGATGAAGAGTGGCCACTCCTCCGTTCTGCCAGTGGTGGGCCTGCCCCTGGTGTAGAGTGGTCACTCCTCCGTTCTGCCAGTGGTGGGCCTGCCCCTGGTGTAGAGTGGTCACTCCTCCGTTCTGTCAGTGGTGGGCCTGCCCCTGATGTTGAGTGGCCACTCCTCCGTTCTGTCAGTGGTGGGCCTGCCCCTGATGTTGAGTGGCCACTCCTCCGTTCTGTCAGTGGTTGGCCTGCCCCTGATGTTGAGTGGTCACTCCCCGGTTCTGTCAGTGGTGGGCCTGCCCCTGATGAAGAGTGGCCACTCCTCCGTTCTGTCAGTGGTTGGCCTGCCCCTGGTGTAGAGTGGTCACTCCCCGGTTCTGTCAGTGGTTGGCCTGCCCCTGATGTTGAGTGGCCACTGCTCCGTTCTGTCAGTGGTTGGCCTGCCCCTGATGTTGAGTGGTCACTCCCCGGTTCTGTCAGTGGTGGGCCTGCCCCTGATGTTGAGTGGCCACTCCCTTTTTCTGCCAGTGGTGGGCCTGCCCCTGATGAAGAGTGGCCACTCCTCCGTTCTGCCAGTGGTGGGCCTGCCCCTGGTGTAGAGTGGTCACTCCTCCGTTCTGTCAGTGGTGGGCCTGCCCCTGATGTTGAGTGGTCACTCCCCGGTTCTGTCAGTGGTTGGCCTGCCCCTGATGAAGAGTGGCCACTCCTCCGTTCTGTCAGTGGTTGGCCTGCCCCTGATGTTGAGTGGTCACTCCCCGGTTCTGTCAGTGGTGGGCCTGCCCCTGATGTTGAGTGGCCACTCCCTTTTTCTGCCAGTGGTGGGCCTGCCCCTGATGTAGAGTGGCCACTCCCCGGTTCTGCCAGTGGTGGCCTGCTCCTGGTGTAGAGTGGTCACTCCCCGGTTCTGCCAGTGGTGGGCCTACCCCTGGTGTAGAGTGGTCACTACCCAGTTTTGCCAGTGGTGGGCCTGCCCCTGATGTAGAGTGGCCACTCCCCGGTTCTGCCAGTGGTGGGCCTGTTCCTAGGGTAGAGTGGTCACTCCTCGGTTCTGCCAGTGGTGGGCCTGCCCCTGGTGTAGAGTGGCCACTCCTCCGTTCTGTCAGTGGTGGGCCTGCCCCTGATGTTGAGTGGCCACTCCTCCGTTCTGTCAGTGGTGGGCCTGCCCCTGATGTTGAGTGGCCACTCCTCCGTTCTGTCAGTGGTTGGCCTGCCCCTGATGTTGAGTGGTCACTCCCCGGTTCTGTCAGTGGTTGGCCTGCCCCTGATGAAGAGTGGCCACTCCTCCGTTCTGTCAGTGGTGGGCCTGCCCCTGATGTTGAGTGGTCACTCCCCGGTTCTGTCAGTGGTTGGCCTGCCCCTGATGAAGAGTGGCCACTCCTCCGTTCTGTCAGTGGTTGGCCTGCCCCTGATGTTGAGTGGTCACTCCCCGGTTCTGTCAGTGGTTGGCCTGCCCCTGATGTTGAGTGGTCACTCCCCGGTTCTGTCAGTGGTGGGCCTGCCCCTGATGTTGAGTGGCCACTCCCATTTTCTGCCAGTGGTGGGCCTGCCCCTGATGTAGAGTGGCCACTCCCCGGTTCTGCCAGTGGTGGCCTGCTCCTGGTGTAGAGTGGTCACTCCCCGGTTCTGCCAGTGGTGGGCTTGCCCCTGGTGTAGAGTGGTCACTACCCAGTTTTGCCAGTGGTGGGCCTGCCCCTGATGTAGAGTGGCCACTCCCCGGTTCTGCCAGTGGTGGGCCTGTTCCTAGGGTAGAGTGGTCACTCCTCGGTTCTGCCAGTGGTGGGCCTGCCCCTGGTGTAGAGTGGTCACTACCCGGTTCTGCCAGTGGTGGGCCTGCCCCTGGTGTAGAGTGGTCACTACCCAGTTCTGCCAGTGGTGGGCCTGCCCCTGATTTAGAGTGGTCACTACCCAGTTCTGCCAGTGGTGGGCCTGCCCTTGATGTAGAGTGGCCACTCCCCGGTTCTGCCAGTGGTGGGCCTGCTCCTAGGGTAGAGTGGTCACTCCTCGGTTCTGCCAGTGGTGGGCCTGCCCCTGATGTAGAGTAGTCACTCCTCGGTTCTGCCAGTGGTTGGCCTGCCCCTGATGTAGAGTGGCCACTTCCCGGTTCTGGGTCAATGTCACCTACTGTGGGGGACTACCAACACCTGGACCCCACAGTCAACTGGAAGTGGGAGATAAGAAACAGAATGAAGATGAGACGGATTGCATCCTCAGCCTCCCTATCAACTCGCCATTGGGTCGCTCCACTGATCAAGTAGCGGCTGCCCTTCAAGAACGGTGGCAGGTAAACCAGCAGCAGAAACAGCAGGAGACAGGGCGGCTACAAAAGCAGCTCCAACATGAGAAAAAAACACTAGCCATATTGCACAACGTGCATGAAGGAACTTGTAAGCAATGACTGCCACCCTCCCTTCCCCTACCCTCCTTTCACCCCTGAACCCTCCAAACATGTGTTCACTTGCCAATCAGGTGAAACGTCTAATGATTTGGAATCTATGTGTAGAGGAGCTCTTCCATGCAAGTTAATTGTCAAAGCTGTGCTAAGCTATATTGGAAGCGACTCTATAGATGACTAAGTGTTCTAGACAATCGGAGGCAAATGTATGACATTGGTAATATTCTATGAAATGTTCCTGGGCTAATACTGTAGTGAAATAGATTATATATCTTAAGTGTGATAATAATATCAATCTATATATGCACAATTAACTAAGTTTACCATCTTTAGCTGGAACATTGCATCCATTAAAAAAAAGGTTCTCTAATTTACATCACAAAGTAACAACTGAACACATCGATAGTGTATTTCTCCAGGAGTGCAGAGTTCCCGCAAGATCCTTATCCCCGAATTTGCCCATATTTGTTTTTTACAACCTCAGATCCAATAACTATTGCATTCTATACATCAAACAGTCTCTCTCCCTCATCAACTTCTTCCAGAAAAAGAAACTGAGGGTCAACAATATCATGGAGTGAGGATCTATGTGGGCAACTCTATCCCCAATGTATTTAATCTGTATGCTCCAGCCGGAAAGTTAAATTATATTGATCTTCCAGCATGCACTCAAGCAGAACCCACCATCATTCTTGATAACTACAGTGCTAGACACAAGGACATTGTTGGCTCTCGCTTCAGTAACGGGAATAGGACTTAACTGCTGTAGCTGCTAAATCATCACAAAGATGTACAGATTGTGGGCGACCTTGAACCGCGCATATTTCTGACCTCTGTGTTGGCTTCAAAGTCTCTCACGTCTGGTGTACATCATCTATTGTAACAGATTTGCTGTCAGATCATCACCCTAGATTGACTACTCTATGTATCGGAAATACCATCCTGCCCGGTGGGACTTTTAAACGCAAACGGCTCATAGTTCCGCCTGCTCAACGTGAAGACTTTGTTGCTCATGTGTCAGAGTGGTATTGCTCATGTGTCAGAGTTGTATTATGTTGTATAATACAGTCTAAGAAATAAAATTAACGAATTAAATGCTCTTGTCTGCACAGAAAAAATAGATATTATTGCACTTACCGAAACGTGGATGAATGTAGAAAATAGAGAACTATTAGCTGAATATCAAATATATGGATTTAAACTATTTCACACAGATAGATATATTAGACGAGGAGGTGGAGTAGCCATATATGTTAGGGACAATTTGAAATGTAGTCTCAAAGAGGGAATCAAAACAGAGCCACACACAGAAACTATTTGGATTGAATTAAACGAAAAAGCTAATAATATTATAATAGGAGTAATATATAGGCCACCAAATTTAGACAGAATGGAAGCAAAGCATCTATGGGATGAAATATCTAGAGCATCTAGATCTAACAGTATTTATGTCATGGGTGACTTTAATTTTAGCGGAATAAACTGGTTGAACAAAACAGGGAATAGTGAAGCAGAAGATTTTCTAGAATTAATTGACGATTGCTTTCTTACGCAACACATTAAGGAACCAACACGGGAAAATAATATTTTAGATTTAGTGTTAACTAACAGGGAAACGCAAATTAATGACATCGAAATAGGGAGTGAGCTAGGGAGCAGTGATCACAAAGAAATCAGATTTAGCATAGAATGGAATAGACCAGTAGGAGAAAATTCTGTTAAAGTGCCAGATTTTCGAAAAGCTGATTTTAATAGCCTAAGAAATTTTTTGGGTCAAATTGATTGGAAAGGCTTGGGTATGGGGTGTGGGCCGGTCTTGGAGCGAGACATGAACCCAGCGATAGGTGACTTAAATGGGGATTTCGATGTGGATTCAATATATAACTTATTTAAGAATATTCTAAACAAAGCACAGGAACGTAGTATACCATACAAATTGAATAGATCGTATACTAATGACCCAAAGTGGATAACAAAGAATTTGAAGAACCTTATAGGTAAAAAGAGAGCTTGGTACAAAAGGATTAAAAATGGGGAGGTCACTATAGAACAGGAATTCGTACAACTGGTTAGAAATGTTAAAAAAGAGATAAGGAAAGCAAAAAGAAACTATGAAGTTCGCATAGCAGGGCAAGCAAAGACAAATCCTAAAGGGTTTTTTCAGTTATATCGTACTAAGACTAGGGAAAGGATAGGTCCATTAAAAACTGAGACAGGTCAAATAACAGATAGTGATGAAGAGATGAGTAGTATTTTTAATAAATATTTTGTATCTGTATTTACTAAAGAGGAACTTAACAATATGCCTTCAGCCGAACAAGTCTATGTGGGTGGGAACGAGGACAGGTTGACGAGTTTAGCAGTTACCAGGGAGGATGTTCTTAAACAAATAGTAAAACTCAAACCAAACAAATCCCCAGGGCCGGATGAAGTGTTTGCTAGGGTGCTTAAAGAATGCAAAGAGGAGCTTTGTGACCCACTGTCAACCATATTTAATAAATCAATAGAGTCAGGCAGAGTGCCAGAGTTTTGGAAAGTTGCTAATGTGATACCAGTTTTTAAGAAAGGAGATAGATCACTTGCGTCTAACTATCGACCAATTAGCCTAACGTCTATTGTGGGAAAGTTACTCGAATCTATAATAGCAAATAAAATTCGTCTTCATCTTGAAAAACATAAATTAATAATTGAGTCGCAACATGGTTTTATAAATGGCCGTTCATGTTTAACAAATTTGTTATCTTTTTATTCTAGCATTGTTGAGGCAGTTGATAGTGGTAAGGATTGCGATGTTGTATACCTTGACTTTAGCAAAGCTTTTGATACAGTGCCACATGAAAGACTGATTAAAAAAATAGAGTCTCATGGTATTGGGGGTGCTATATTAAGCTGGATTAGGGCATGGCTATACCAAAGGAAACAGAGAGTTAGTATAAATGGAATCAAGTCAGAGTGGGAAAATGTTGTAAGTGGAGTGCCTCAAGGCTCTGTCCTGGGCCCTCTGTTGTTTATAATATATATAAATGATTTAGATTCAGGTTTGAGTAGCAACATTTGCAAATTTGCCGATGATACGAAAATCGGTAGGGAAATTAATTCGGAGGAGGACTCACTATCACTTCAAGTTGATCTAGATAGGGTTTTGAAATGGTCAAAGGATTGGCAGATGCAGTTTAATGCTGATAAATGTAAAGTTCTGAGGTTAGGTAATGATGATAGAGTTACAAGATACGAGCTAGATGGTGTTGTGATTGCGAAGTCGGATTGCGAAAGGGATCTGGGAGTTATGATTAGTAAGAATTTAAAACAAAAGGATCAATGCATAAATGTTCGTAATAAGGCAAATCGGACACTTGGATTTATTAATCGCAGCGTTAGTAACAAGACACCTGGTGTGGTTCTCAAGCTATATCTTGCTCTAGTTAGGCCCCATTTAGATTATGCAGTTCAGTTTTGGTCGCCATATTATAGAATGGATATAAATTCACTTGAACGTGTCCAGCGTAGGATGACTAAGTTAATTCCCCAAATTAGAAATCTTTCATATGAAGAAAGATTAACAAAGCTTAAGTTGCATTCACTGGAAAGGCGAAGAGTTAGGGGTGACATGATAGAGGTTTACAAGTGGATGAATGGACATAACCGGGGGGATATTAATAGGGTATTAAAAGTATCAACACAGGACAGAACACGAAACAATGGATATAAATTGGATAAGTTTAGATTTAGGAAAGACTTGGGTAAATACTGGTTCAGTAACAGGGTTGTTGATTTGTGGAACCAATTGCCGCGTAACATTGTGGAGGTGGGGTCCCTCGATTGTTTCAAGCACGGGTTGGACAAGTATATGAGTGGGATTGGGTGGTTATAGAATAGGAGCTGCCTCGTATGGGCCAATAGGCCTTCTGCAGTTACCTTTGTTCTTATGTTCTTATGTTCTTATGTATTAAGTCGATGGATTGTCCCTTCCGGACAACCCACCAAAATCTTGGAGAGTGCTTATACTTTGACCAGGAGATCACCCCTGTACTCTTCTTGCTTTTGGAGAGGGGGTTCAGCGTCGCACATTCAGGGGATGCGGCTCCAACACTTGCCTCATTGTCATGTGCACACACCCACTTTGAATTATTAATTAGTGGAACCAATTAGTGTGGTGTGTTAGTGGAACCAATTAGTGTGGTGTGTTAGTGGAACCAATTACCACATAACATGGTGGAGGTGGGATCCCTCGATTGTTTCAAAAGATGGTTGGACATGTATATGATAGATTGAGTGAAACTTCAGGTGTAGTGAAGAAATTCCCAGGGCCGGATGAAGTGTTTGCCAGGGTGCTTAAAGAATGCAAAGAGGAGCTTTCCGAGCCACTGTCTACCATATTAAAAATATCAATAGAGTTAGGCAGAGTGCCAGAGTTATGGAAAGTTGATAATGTGATACCAATTTTTAAGAAAGGAGATAGATCACTTGCGTCAAACTATCGACCAATTAGCCTAACGTCTATTGTGGGAAAGTTACTTGAATCGATAATAGCAAATAAAATTCGTCTTCATCTTGAAAAACATAAATTAATAAATGAGTCGCAACATGGTTTTACAAATGGCCGTTCATGTTTAACAAATTTGCTATCTTTTTACTCCAGCATAGTTGAGGCAGTTGATAGTCGTAAGGATTGTGATGTTGTGTACCTTGACTTTAGTAAAGCTTTTGATACAGTGCCACATGAAAGACTGATTAAAAAAATAGAGGCTCATGGTATTGGAGGTGCTATATTAAATTGGATTAGGGCATGGCTATTTAAAAGGAAACAGAAAATTAAAATAAATGGGGTTAAGTGAGAGTGGGAAAATGTTGTAAGTGGAGTGCCTCAGGGCTCTGTCCTGGGACCTCTGTTATGTATTATATATATCAATGATTTAGATTCAGGTTTGAGTAGCAACATTTGCAAATTTACCAATGATACAAAAATCGGCAGGGAAATTAACACGGAAGACCACTCACTATCACTTCAAGTTGATCTAAATAGGGTTTTGAAATGGTCAAAGGATTGGCAGATGCAGTTTAATGCTGATAAATGTAAAGTTCTGAGGCTAGGTAATGATGATAGAGTTACAAGATACGAGCTAGATGGTGTTGAGATTGCGAAGTCGGATTGCGAAAGGGATCTGGGAGTTATGATTAGTAAGAATTTAAAACAAAAGGATCAATGCATAAATGTTCGTAATAAGGGAAATAGGAGACTTGGATTTATTAATCGCAGCGTTAGTAACAAGATACCTGGTGTGGTTCTCAAGCTTTCAGGGGGGATATTAATAGGGTATTCAAAATATCAACACAAGACAGAACACGAAACAATGGGTATAAATTGGATAAGTTTAGATTTAGGAAAGACTTGGGTAAATACTGGTTCAGTAACAGGGTTGTTGATTTGTGGAACCAATTGCCGCGTAACGTGGTGGAGGTGGTGTCCCTCGATTGTTTCAAGCGTGGGTTGGACAAGTATATGAGTGGGATTGGGTGGTTATAGAATAGGAGCTGCCTCGTATGGGCCAATAGGCCTTCTGCAGTTACCTTTGTTCTTATGTTCTTATGTTCTTATATCTTGTTCTAGTTAGGCCCCATTTAGATTATGCAGTTCAGTTCAGTTATATGTGGATTCAATATATAACTTATTTAAGAATATTCTAAACAAAGCACAGGAACGTAGTATACCATACAAATTGAATAGATCGAATACTAATGACCCAAAGTGGATAACAAAGAATTTGAAGAACCTTATAGGTAAAAAGAGAGCTTGGTACAAAAGGATTAAAACTGGGGAGGTCACTTTAGAACAGGAATTCGTACAACTGGTTAGAAATGTTAAAAAAGAGATAAGGAAAGCAAAAAGAAACTATGAAGTTCGCATAGCAGGGCAAGCAAAGACAAATCCTAAAGGGTTTTTTCAGTTATATCGTACTAAGACTAGGGAAAGGATAGGTCCATTAAAAACTGAGACAGGTCAAATAACAGATAGTGATGAAGAGATGAGTAGTATTTTTAATAAATATTTTGTATCTGTATTTACTAAAGAGGAACTTAACAATATGCCTTCAGCCGAACAAGTCTATGTGGGTGGGGACGAGGACAGGTTGACGAGTTTAGCAGTTACCAGGGAGGATGTTCTTAAACAAATAGAAAAACTCAAACCAAACAAATCCCCAGGGCCGGATGAAGTGTTTGCCAGGGTGCTTAAAGAATGCAAAGAGGAGCTTTGTGACCCACTGTCACTGTTATTTATATTTAATAAATCAATAGAGTCAGGCAGAGTGCCAGAGTTTTGGAAAGTTGCTAATGTGATACCAGTTTTTAAGAAAGGAGATAGATCACTTGCGTCTAACTATCGACCAATTAGCCTAACGTCTATTGTGGGAAAGTTACTCGAATCTATAATAGCAAATAAAATTCGTCTTCATCTTGAAAAACATAAATTAATAATTGAGTCGCAACATGGTTTTATAAATGGCCGTTCATGTTTAACAAATTTGTTATCTTTTTATTCTAGCATTGTTGAGGCAGTTGATAGTGGTAAGGATTGCGATGTTGTATACCTTGACTTTAGCAAAGCTTTTGATACAGTGCCACATGAAAGACTGATTAAAAAGATAGAGTCTCATGGTATTGGGGGTGCTATATTAAGCTGGATTAGGGCATGGCTATACCAAAGGAAACAGAGAGTTAGTATAAATTGAGTCAAGTCAGAGTGGGAAAATGTTGTAAGTGGAGTGCCTCAAGGCTCTGTCCTGGGACCTCTGTTGTTTATAATATATATAAATGATTTAGATTCAGGTTTGAGTAGCAACATTTGCAAATTTGCTGATGATACGAAAATCGGTAGGGAAATTAATTCGGAGGAGGACTCACTATCACTTCAAGTTGATCTAGATAGGGTTTTGAAATGGTCAAAGGATTGGCAGATGCAGTTTAATGCTGATAAATGTAAAGTTCTGAGGTTAGGTAATGATGATAGAGTTACAAGATACGAGCTAGATGGTGTTGTGATTGCGAAGTCGGATTGCGAAAGGGATCTGGGAGTTATGATTAGTAAGAATTTAAAGCAAAAGGATCAAAGCATAAATGTTCGTAATAAGGCAAATCGGACACTTGGATTTATTAATCGCAGCGTTAGTAACAAGACACCTGGTGTGGTTCTCAAGCTATATCTTGCTCTAGTTAGGCCCCATTTAGATTATGCAGTTCAGTTTTGGTCGCCATATTATAGAATGGATATAAATTCACTTGAACGTGTCCAGCGTAGGATGACTAAGTTAATTCCCCAAATTAGAAATCTTTCATATGAAGAAAGATTAACAAAGCTTAAGTTGCATTCACTGGAAAGGCGAAGAGTTAGGGATGACATGATAGAGGTTTACAAGTGGATGAATGGACATAACCGGGGGGATATTAATAGGGTATTAAAAGTATCAACACAGGACAGAACACGAAACAATGGGTATAAATTGGATAAGTTTAGATTTAGGAAAGACTTGGGTAAATACTGGTTCAGTAACAGGGTTGTTGATTTGTGGAACCAATTGCCGCGTAACATTGTGGAGGTGGGGTCCCTCGATTGTTTCAAGCACGGGTTGGACAAGTATATGAGTGGGATTGGGTGGTTATAGAATAGGAGCTGCCTCGTATGGGCCAACAGGCCTTCTGCAGTTACCTTTGTTCTTATGTTCTTATGTTATGATTAGTAAGAATTTAAAACAAAAGGATCAATGCATGAATGTTCGTAATAAGGCGAATAGGACACTGGGATTTATTAATCGCAGCGTTAGTAACAAGACACCTGGTGTGGTTCTCAAGCTTTATCTTGCTCTAGTTAGGCCCCATTTAGATTATGCAGTTCAGTTTTGGTCGCCATATTATAGAATGGATATAAATTCACTTGAACGTGTCCAGCATAGGATGACTAAGTTAATTCCCCAAATTAGAAATCTTTCATATGAAGAATGATTAACAAAGCTTAAGTTGCATTCACTGGAAAGGCGAAGAGTTAGGGGTGACATGATAGAGGTTTACAAGTGGGGTGAATGGATATAACAAAGGGGATATTAATAGGGTATTAAAAGTATCAACACAAGACAGAACACGAAACAATGGGTATAAATTGGATAAGTTTAGATTTAGGAAAGACTTGGGTAAATACTGGTTCAGTAACAGGATTGTTGATTTGTGGAACCAATTGCCGCGTAACATTTTGGAGGTGGGGTCCCTCGATTGTTTCAAGCATGGGTTGGACTTCTATATGAGTGGGATTGGGTGGTTATAAATAGGAGCTGCCTCGTATGGGCCAATAGGCCTTCTGCAGTTGCCTTTGTTCTTATGTTCTTAGAATCGGAGCTCCAGCTAACACAACCTCTCACTGTGACTGCACCTGACTCTATGCTGATAAATGTAAAGTTCTGAGGCTAGGTATTGATGATAGAGTTACAAGATACGATCTTGATGTTGATGAGATTGCGAAAGAGATTTGGGAGTTATGATTAGTAAGAATTTAAAACAAACGGATCAATGCCTGAATGTTCGTAATAAGGCAAATAGGACACTGGGATTTATTAATCGAAGCGTTAGTAACAAGACACCTGGTGTTGTACTTCAGATATATCTTGCTCTGGTTAGGCCCCATTTAGATTATGCAGTTCAGTTTCGGTCGCCATACTATAGAATGGATATAAATTCACTTGAACGTGTCCAGCGTAGGATGACTAAGTTAATTCCCCAAATTAGAAATCTTTCATATGAAGAAAGATTAACAAAGCTTAACTTGCATTCACTGGAAAGGCGAAGAGTTAGGGGTGACATGATAGAGGTTTACAAGTGGGGTGAATGGACAAGTTTACACTTTTTAAGTATAATTTAGGTTTAGTTTTTTTTTGATGTTTACAAGTGGATGAATGATATTAATAGGGCATTAAAAGTATCAACACAAGACAGAACACGAGACAATGGGTATAAATTGGATAAGTTTAGATTTAAGAAAGACTTGGGTAAATACTGATTCGATAACAGGGTTGTTGATTTCTGGAACAAATTACTGCGTAAAGTGGTGGGGTCCCTCGATTGTTTCAAGTGTGGGTTGGACATGTTTATGAGTGGGATTGGGTGGTTATAGATAGGAGCTGCCTCGTATGGGCCAATAGGCCTTCTGCAGTTACCTTGTTCTTGTGTTTACTTGCAAAGAACTTGAAGGCTTGAAGCAGCCTAGGGTAGTTAAGCCCCACGTGGTACCCTAGTCAAAACACAACATCTAGGGATGCCCAAAACACTGGCTTATACTACACAATATCTACACAAGTCTAGTTAGTAGCACGGAAGCAGGGGTTAGGTACTTATCTTAGTAGAGTTTAGTAGCTAAAGGTAAGGGAAGGGAGAAGGAGGAGAAGAATCGAGGCTGAGCCCCAAAGAAATATGTTGACACCACACAGCCCGAACAGAGAAGACCAGAGAAGGAGCCTTTAGTCCCTGAGCTCTCTCCAGTTGTTGCCGGTGAGATAACTAACTGATCACGCAGCTTATAAATATTACAAATCTTCACCGACGTACATTACTGTTTACTTTACTAGTTCTAAGGATAGGTAATAATTAGTTCAACGTATAGTTAATCAACAACAACCTCAAGAGTCTGAATGCTCTGTGAGAAACAAGATTCGTCTTACGTTTGGCAAGGGCGACAGGAATAAGACGTACGGTTTTAAAGAGCCCTGATATAAATATTATTGTAATTAAATATCCTTCTCACATGATCCAATTCTATGAATTTTTGTAATGTAATTATTTAGAGCTCAAATTGACCTCTGGTTTCCATCTGAGGAACCTAGGGTCGTAACATAAGAATTAACGGCAGGTTAACGGTTTTTACTCCAGGAAACAAAATAAATTTCTACAGTTATCATAAGAGCTCAATTCATCCTTCAATATAGCATAAAAAACCATTTTCCTTGTGATTTTGCGTAACTAGGGTTATTAACAGCAAATTAGAACATTCTCCCATCTGAAGCCTCAAAACTGCACGCACTAGAAAAATGTATAGTTCATTTTGTGTAGAATATTTTGTGTAGATTATATTCTATGTCGATCCATTTTCCTCAAAACTGAGTCCTAAGCGGAATATTTAAAAAAAAAAAATTTGGACGCCATTTTTTCAAGATGGTGGCCAAATCCGGTAAAACTTAATGTAGATTTCGTTGATTTTTTCCTATTTAGCATTTTTCCCTCCATTGTCGACTGGACTACAGTAGCTTACAACACCGTAGTGGTCTAAGTGCTTGGGACTACCCAGAGCACAGCTTTGAACCCTCCTTATTGCTCCCACTGATTTCATTAATGATACATCACGATAAGGATACATTTTCCTGCAGTTAAAGAAAAGCGTAGAACTCCTACAGTACAAGCCAGAGTAAAAGCCAGAGTGCAAGCCAGAGTACAAGCCAGGGTGCAAGTCAGAGTAAAAGCCAGAGTGGATGCAAGAGTACAAGCCAGAGTGCAAGCCAGAGTAAAAGATAGAGTAAAAGCCAGAGTACAAGCCAGAGTACAAGAAAGAGTAAAAGCGAGAGTGCAAGCCAGAGTACAAGCCAGAGTGCAAGCCAGAGTACAAATTAGAGTACAAGCCAGAGTGCAAGCCAGAGTACAAGCCAGAGTACAAGCCAGGGTGCAAGCAAGAGTACAAGCCAGAGTACAAGCCAGAGTACAAGCCAGGGTACAAGCCAGGGTGCAAGCCAGGGTGCAAGCCAGAGTAAAAGACAGAGTGAATGCCAGAGTAAAAGCCAGAGTAAAAGCCAGAGTAAAAGTTAGAGTAAAAGTTAGAGTAAAAGCCACAGTACAAGTCAGAGTAAAAGCCAGAGTAAAAGTCAGAGTACAAGCCAGAGTACAAGCCAGAGTGCAAGCCAGAGTGCAAGCCAAAGTACAAGCCAGAGTGCAAGCCAGAGTACAAACCAGAGTGCAAGCCAGAGTATAAGCCAGAGTACAAGCCAGAGTACAAGCCAGAGTAAAACCCAGAGTAAAAGTTAGAGTAAAAGCCAGAGTACAAGCCAGAGTAAAAGTTAGAGTAAAAGCCAGAGTACAAGCCAGAGTACAAGAAAGAGTAAAAGCCAGAGTAAAAGCGAGAGTGCAAGCCAGAGTACAAGCCAGAGTACAAGCCAGAGTACAAGCCAGAGTGCAAGCCAGAGTACAAGCCAGAGTACAAGCCAGAGTACAAGCCAGGGTGCAAGCCAGAGTACAAGCCAGAGTACAAGCCAGAGGTGCAAGCCAGGGTGCAAGCCAGAGTGCAAGCCAGAGTGCAAGCCAGAGTACAAGCCAGAGTGCAAGCCAGAGTACAAGCCAGAGTGCAAGCCAGAGTACAAACCAGAGTGCAAACCAGAGTATAAGCCAGAGTACAAGCCAGAGTACAAGCCAGGGTGCAAGCCAGAGTACAAGCCAGAGTGCAAGCCAGAGTACAAGCCAGAGTACAAGCCAGGGTGCAAGCCAGAGTAAAAGCCAGAGTGCAAGCCAGAGTGCAAGCCAGAGTACAAGCCAGGGTGCAAGCCAGAGTACAAGCCAGAGTGCAAGCCAGAGTACAAGCCAGAGTACAAGCCAGGGTGCAAGCCAGAGTAAAAGACAGAGTGAATGCCAGAGTGCAAGCCAGAGTAAAAGCCAGAGTAAAAGTTAGAGTAAAAGCCACAGTACAAGTCAGAGTAAAAGCCAGAGTAAAAGCCAGAGTACAAGCCAGAGTACAAGCCAGAGTGCAAGCCAGAGTACAAACCAGAGTGCAAGCCAAAGTACAAGCCAGAGTAAAAGCCAGAGTAAAAGCCAGAGTACAAGCCAGAGTACAAGCCAGAGTGCAAGCCAGAGTAAAAGCCAGAGTAAAAGTTAGAGTAAAAGTTAGAGTAAAAGCCACAGTACAAGTCAGAGTAAAAGCCAGAGTAAAAGCTAGAGTGCAAGCCAGAGTGCAAGCCAGAGTACAAACCAGAGTGCAAGCCAAAGTACAAGCCAG
Organism: Procambarus clarkii; assembly: GCF_040958095.1. Lineage (NCBI taxonomy): Eukaryota > Metazoa > Arthropoda > Malacostraca > Decapoda > Cambaridae > Procambarus > Procambarus clarkii. Next base: position 2,346,255 of record NC_091237.1, read on the forward strand.
AGTGCAAGCCAGAGTGCAAGCCAGAGTACAAGCCAGGGTGCAAGCCAGAGTACAAGCCAGAGTGCAAGCCAGAGTACAAGCCAGAGTATAAGCCAGAGTGCAAGCCAGAGTACAAGGCAGAGTGCAAGCCAGAGTACAAACCAGAGTGCAAGCCAGAGTGCAAGCCAGAGTATAAGCCAGAGTACAAGCCAGAGTACAAGCCAGGGTGCAAGCCAGAGTAAAAGCCAAAGTGCAAGTCAGAGTACAAACCAGAGTGCAAGCCAAAGTACAAGCCAGAGTACAAGCCAGAGTACAAACCAGAGTGCAAGCCAAAGTACAAGCCAGAGTGCAAGCCAGAGTACAAGCCAGAGTACAAGCCAGGGTGCAAGCCAGAGTACAAGCCAGAGTGCAAGCCAGAGTACAAGCCAGAGTGCAAGCCAGAGTACAAACCAGAGTGCAAGCTAAAGTACAAGCCAGAGTGCAAGTCAGAGTACAAGCCAGAGTGCAAGTCAGAGTACAAACCAGAGTGCATGCCACAGTACAAACCAGAGTGCAAGCCAGAGTACAAGTCAGAGTACAAGCCAGAGTACAAGCCAGAGTGCAAGCCAGAGTACAAACCAGAGTGCAAGCCAGAGTGCAAGCCAGAGTACAAGCCAGGGTGCAAATCAGAGTACAAGCCAGAGTACAAGTCAGGGTGCAAGCCAGGGTGCAAGCCAGAGTGCAAGCCAGGGTGCAAGCCATAGTACAAGCCAGGGTGCAAGCCAGAGTAAAAGCCAGATTACAAGCCAGAGTACAAGCCAGAGTAAAAACCAGAGTACAAGCCAGAGTAAAAGCCAGAGTAAAAGTCAGAGTGCAAGCCACAGTAGAAACCAGAGTGCAAGCCAGAGTACAAGTCAGAGTACAAGTCAGAGTACAAGCTAGGGTGCAAGCCAGAGTACAAGCCAGAGTACAACCAGAGTACAAGCCAGAGTACAAACCAGAGTACAAGCCAGGGTGCAAGCCAGAGTGCAAGCCAGAGTACAAGCCAGGGTGCAAGCCAGAGTACAAGCTAGAGTACAAGCCAGGGTGCAAGCCATAGTACAAGCCAGAGTGCAAGCCAGAGTACAAGCCAGAGTACAAGCCAGGGTGCAAGCCAGAGTGCAAGCCAGGGTGCAAGCCATAGTACAAGCCAGGGTGCAAGCCAGAGTAAAAGCCAGATTACAAGCCAGAGTACAAGCCAGAGTAAAAGTCAGAGTGCAAGCCACAGTACAAACCAGAGTGCAAGCCTGAGTGCAAGCCAGAGTACAAGCCAGAGTACAAGCTAGGGTGCAAGCCAGAGTACTAGCCAGAGTACAAGCCAGAGTACAAGCCAGAGTACAAACCAGAGTGCAAGCCAGAGTGCAAGCCAGGGTGCAAGCCAGAGTACAAGCCAGAGTACAAGCCAGGGTGCAAGCCATAGTACAAGCCAGAGTGCAAGCCAGAGTACAAGCCAGGGTGCAAGCCAGAGTACAAGCCAGAGTACAAGCCAGGGTGCAAGCCAGAGTACAAGCCAGGGTGCAAGCCAGAGTAAAAGCCATAGTACAAGCCAGAGTACAAGCCAGAGTACAAGCCATAGTACAAGCCAGAGTACAAGCCAGAGTACAAGCCAGGGTGCAAGCCAGAGTACAAACCATAGTACAAGCCAGAGTACAAGCCAGAGTACAAGCCAGGGTGCAAGCCAGAGTACAAGCCAGGGTGCAAGCCATAGTACAAGCCAGAGTACAAGCCAGAGTACAAGCCAGAGTGCAAGCCAGAGTACAAGCCATAGTACAAGCCAGAGTACAAGCCAGAGTACAAGCAAGGGTGCGAGCCAGAGTGCAAGCCAGAGTACAAGCCAGGGTGCAAGCCAGAGTAAAAGCCAGAGTGCAAGCCAGAGTACAAGCCAGGGTGCAAGCCAGAGTGCAAGCCAGAGTACAAGCCAGGGTGCAAGCCAGAGTAAAAGCCAGAGTGCAAGCCAGAGTACAAGCCAGGGTGCAAGCCAGAGTAAAAGCCAGAGTGCAAGCCACAGTAGAAACCAGAGTGCAAGCCAGAGTACAAGTCAGAGTACAAGTCAGAGTACAAGCTAGGGTGCAAGCCAGAGTACAAGCCAGAGTACAACCAGAGTACAAGCCAGAGTACAAACCAGAGTACAAGCCAGGGTGCAAGCCAGAGTGCAAGCCAGAGTACAAGCCAGGGTGCAAGCCAGAGTACAAGCTAGAGTACAAGCCAGGGTGCAAGCCATAGTACAAGCCAGAGTGCAAGCCAGAGTACAAGCCAGAGTACAAGCCAGGGTGCAAGCCAGAGTGCAAGCCAGGGTGCAAGCCATAGTACAAGCCAGGGTGCAAGCCAGAGTAAAAGCCAGATTACAAGCCAGAGTACAAGCCAGAGTAAAAGTCAGAGTGCAAGCCACAGTACAAACCAGAGTGCAAGCCTGAGTGCAAGCCAGAGTACAAGCCAGAGTACAAGCTAGGGTGCAAGCCAGAGTACTAGCCAGAGTACAAGCCAGAGTACAAGCCAGAGTACAAACCAGAGTGCAAGCCAGAGTGCAAGCCAGGGTGCAAGCCAGAGTACAAGCCAGAGTACAAGCCAGGGTGCAAGCCATAGTACAAGCCAGAGTGCAAGCCAGAGTACAAGCCAGGGTGCAAGCCAGAGTACAAGCCAGAGTACAAGCCAGGGTGCAAGCCAGAGTACAAGCCAGGGTGCAAGCCAGAGTAAAAGCCATAGTACAAGCCAGAGTACAAGCCAGAGTACAAGCCATAGTACAAGCCAGAGTACAAGCCAGAGTACAAGCCAGGGTGCAAGCCAGAGTACAAACCATAGTACAAGCCAGAGTACAAGCCAGAGTACAAGCCAGGGTGCAAGCCAGAGTACAAGCCAGGGTGCAAGCCATAGTACAAGCCAGAGTACAAGCCAGAGTACAAGCCAGAGTGCAAGCCAGAGTACAAGCCATAGTGCAAGCCAGAGTACAAGCCAGGGTGCAAGCCAGAGTACAAGCCATAGTACAAGCCAGAGTACAAGCCAGAGTACAAGCAAGGGTGCGAGCCAGAGTGCAAGCCAGAGTACAAGCCAGGGTGCAAGCCAGAGTAAAAGCCAGAGTGCAAGCCAGAGTACAAGCCAGGGTGCAAGCCAGAGTGCAAGCCAGAGTACAAGCCAGGGTGCAAGCCAGAGTAAAAGCCAGAGTGCAAGCCAGAGTACAAGCCAGGGTGCAAGCCAGAGTAAAAGCCAGAGTGGATGCAAGAGTACAAGCCAGAGTGCAAGCCAGAGTAAAAGATAGAGTAAAAGCCAGAGTACAAGCCAGAGTACAAGAAAGAGTAAAAGCGAGAGTGCAAGCCAGAGTACAAGCCAGAGTGCAAGCCAGAGTACAAATTAGAGTACAAGCCAGAGTGCAAGCCAGAGTACAAGCCAGAGTACAAGCCAGGGTGCAAGCAAGAGTACAAGCCAGAGTACAAGCCAGAGTACAAGCCAGGGTACAAGCCAGGGTGCAAGCCAGAGTAAAAGACAGAGTGAATGCCAGAGTAAAAGCCAGAGTAAAAGCCAGAGTAAAAGTTAGAGTAAAAGTTAGAGTAAAAGCCACAGTACAAGTCAGAGTAAAAGCCAGAGTAAAAGTCAGAGTACAAGCCAGAGTACAAGCCAGAGTGCAAGCCAGAGTGCAAGCCAAAGTACAAGCCAGAGTGCAAGCCAGAGTACAAACCAGAGTGCAAGCCAGAGTATAAGCCAGAGTACAAGCCAGAGTACAAGCCAGAGTAAAACCCAGAGTAAAAGTTAGAGTAAAAGCCAGAGTACAAGCCAGAGTAAAAGTTAGAGTAAAAGCCAGAGTACAAGCCAGAGTACAAGAAAGAGTAAAAGCCAGAGTAAAAGCGAGAGTGCAAGCCAGAGTACAAGCCAGAGTACAAGCCAGAGTACAAGCCAGAGTGCAAGCCAGAGTACAAGCCAGAGTACAAGCCAGAGTACAAGCCAGGGTGCAAGCCAGAGTACAAGCCAGAGTACAAGCCAGAGGGGCAAGCCAGGGTGCAAGCCAGAGTGCAAGCCAGAGTGCAAGCCAGAGTACAAGCCAGAGTGCAAGCCAGAGTACAAGCCAGAGTGCAAGCCAGAGTACAAACCAGAGTGCAAACCAGAGTATAAGCCAGAGTACAAGCCAGAGTACAAGCCAGGGTGCAAGCCAGAGTACAAGCCAGAGTGCAAGCCAGAGTACAAGCCAGAGTACAAGCCAGGGTGCAAGCCAGAGTGCAAGCCAGAGTGCAAGCCAGAGTACAAGCCAGGGTGCAAGCCAGAGTACAAGCCAGAGTGCAAGCCAGAGTACAAGCCAGAGTACAAGCCAGGGTGCAAGCCAGAGTAAAAGACAGAGTGAATGCCAGAGTGCAAGCCAGAGTAAAAGCCAGAGTAAAAGTTAGAGTAAAAGCCACAGTACAAGTCAGAGTAAAAGCCAGAGTAAAAGCCAGAGTACAAGCCAGAGTACAAGCCAGAGTGCAAGCCAGAGTACAAACCAGAGTGCAAGCCAAAGTACAAGCCAGAGTAAAAGCCAGAGTAAAAGCCAGAGTACAAGCCAGAGTACAAGCCAGAGTGCAAGCCAGAGTAAAAGCCAGAGTAAAAGTTAGAGTAAAAGTTAGAGTAAAAGCCACAGTACAAGTCAGAGTAAAAGCCAGAGTAAAAGCTAGAGTGCAAGCCAGAGTGCAAGCCAGAGTACAAACCAGAGTGCAAGCCAAAGTACAAGCCAGAGTGCAAGCCAGAGTGCAAGCCAGAGTACAAGCCAGGGTGCAAGCCAGAGTACAAGCCAGAGTGCAAGCCAGAGTACAAGCCAGAGTATAAGCCAGAGTGCAAGCCAGAGTACAAGGCAGAGTGCAAGCCAGAGTACAAACCAGAGTGCAAGCCAGAGTGCAAGCCAGAGTATAAGCCAGAGTACAAGCCAGAGTACAAGCCAGGGTGCAAGCCAGAGTAAAAGCCAAAGTGCAAGTCAGAGTACAAACCAGAGTGCAAGCCAAAGTACAAGCCAGAGTACAAGCCAGAGTACAAACCAGAGTGCAAGCCAAAGTACAAGCCAGAGTGCAAGCCAGAGTACAAGCCAGAGTACAAGCCAGGGTGCAAGCCAGAGTACAAGCCAGAGTGCAAGCCAGAGTACAAGCCAGAGTGCAAGCCAGAGTACAAACCAGAGTGCAAGCTAAAGTACAAGCCAGAGTGCAAGTCAGAGTACAAGCCAGAGTGCAAGTCAGAGTACAAACCAGAGTGCATGCCACAGTACAAACCAGAGTGCAAGCCAGAGTACAAGTCAGAGTACAAGCCAGAGTACAAGCCAGAGTGCAAGCCAGAGTACAAACCAGAGTGCAAGCCAGAGTGCAAGCCAGAGTACAAGCCAGGGTGCAAATCAGAGTACAAGCCAGAGTACAAGTCAGGGTGCAAGCCAGGGTGCAAGCCAGAGTGCAAGCCAGGGTGCAAGCCATAGTACAAGCCAGGGTGCAAGCCAGAGTAAAAGCCAGATTACAAGCCAGAGTACAAGCCAGAGTAAAAACCAGAGTACAAGCCAGAGTAAAAGCCAGAGTAAAAGTCAGAGTGCAAGCCACAGTAGAAACCAGAGTGCAAGCCAGAGTACAAGTCAGAGTACAAGTCAGAGTACAAGCTAGGGTGCAAGCCAGAGTACAAGCCAGAGTACAACCAGAGTACAAGCCAGAGTACAAACCAGAGTACAAGCCAGGGTGCAAGCCAGAGTGCAAGCCAGAGTACAAGCCAGGGTGCAAGCCAGAGTACAAGCTAGAGTACAAGCCAGGGTGCAAGCCATAGTACAAGCCAGAGTGCAAGCCAGAGTACAAGCCAGAGTACAAGCCAGGGTGCAAGCCAGAGTGCAAGCCAGGGTGCAAGCCATAGTACAAGCCAGGGTGCAAGCCAGAGTAAAAGCCAGATTACAAGCCAGAGTACAAGCCAGAGTAAAAGTCAGAGTGCAAGCCACAGTACAAACCAGAGTGCAAGCCTGAGTGCAAGCCAGAGTACAAGCCAGAGTACAAGCCAGAGTACAAGCTAGGGTGCAAGCCAGAGTACTAGCCAGAGTACAAGCCAGAGTACAAGCCAGAGTACAAACCAGAGTGCAAGCCAGAGTGCAAGCCAGAGTGCAAGCCAGGGTGCAAGCCAGAGTACAAGCCAGAGTACAAGCCAGGGTGCAAGCCATAGTACAAGCCAGAGTGCAAGCCAGAGTACAAGCCAGGGTGCAAGCCAGAGTACAAGCCAGAGTACAAGCCAGGGTGCAAGCCAGAGTACAAGCCAGGGTGCAAGCCAGAGTAAAAGCCATAGTACAAGCCAGAGTACAAGCCAGAGTACAAGCCATAGTACAAGCCAGAGTACAAGCCAGAGTACAAGCCAGGGTGCAAGCCAGAGTACAAACCATAGTACAAGCCAGAGTACAAGCCAGAGTACAAGCCAGGGTGCAAGCCAGAGTACAAGCCAGGGTGCAAGCCATAGTACAAGCCAGAGTACAAGCCAGAGTACAAGCCAGAGTGCAAGCCAGAGTACAAGCCATAGTGCAAGCCAGAGTACAAGCCAGGGTGCAAGCCAGAGTACAAGCCATAGTACAAGCCAGAGTACAAGCCAGAGTACAAGCAAGGGTGCGAGCCAGAGTGCAAGCCAGAGTACAAGCCAGGGTGCAAGCCAGAGTAAAAGCCAGAGTGCAAGCCAGAGTACAAGCCAGGGTGCAAGCCAGAGTGCAAGCCAGAGTACAAGCCAGGGTGCAAGCCAGAGTAAAAGCCAGAGTGCAAGCCAGAGTACAAGCCAGGGTGCAAGCCAGAGTAAAAGCCAGAGTACAAGCCAGAGTGCAGTGCGTGAAGCCCGGGTTAGGCTCAGGAACCCCCAGAACATTCAGTTGATTCCCAGGATGCATTGCTTTTGACCATGTCGTGGTGTAGTGGTCTAGGGCGTGCGCTTGCTGGTACTCAGAACAAAGGTTCGAATCCTCGTCATGGCTCGTACCGATTTTCTCATAGCCATTATCTTTACCATTACCATTAACATAAAATTAATGTAACTATTAACATTACCATTAACATAACCACTACCTTAACTGTTAATATAACCTTTACTATAATCATTATTATTACAATTAAAATAACCGTTATACTAATTAAATAATCTTAACCTTTAAGATAACGATTAAGGTAACTTTACTATTAATAGTGCCATAACCAGTTCACCTTAACCATTAACCAGTTCACCTTAACCATTAACCAGTTCACCTTAACCATTAACCAGTTCACCTTAACCATTAACTAGTTCACCTTAACCATTAACTAGTTCACCTTAACCATTAACCAGTTCACCTTAACCATTAACCAGTTCACCTTAACCATTAACCAGTTCACCTTAACCATTAACTAGTTCACCTTAACCATTAACTAGTTCACCTTAACCATTAACCAGTTCATCCTACCATTAACCAGTTCACCTTAACCATTAACCAGTTCACCTTAACCATTAACTAGTTCACCTTAACCATTAACCAGTTCATCCTACCATTAACCAGTTCACCTTAACCATTAACCAGTTCACCTTAACCATTAACCAGTTCACCTTAACCATTAACTAGTTCACCTTAACCATTAACTAGTTCACCTTAAACATTAACTAGTTCACCTTAACCATTAACAAGTTCACCTTAACCATTAACCAGTTCATCCTACCATTAACCAGTTCACCTTAACCATTAACCAGTTCACCTTAACCATTAACCAGTTCACCTTAACCATTAACTAGTTCACCTTAACCATTAACCAGTTTATCCTACCATTAACCAATTCACCTTAACCATTAACCAGTTCATCCTATCATTAACCAGTTCACCTTAACCATTAACTAGTTCACCTTAACCATTAACCAGTTCACCTTAACCATTAACCAGTTCACCTTAACCATTAACTAGTTCACCTTAACCATTAACCAGTTCACCTTAACCATTAACCAGTTCACCTTAACCATTAACTAGTTCACCTTAACCATTAACTAGTTCACCTTAACCATTAACTAGTTCACCTTAACCATTAACTAGTTCACCTTAACCATTAACCAGTTCATCCTACCATTAACCAGTTCACCTTAACCATTAACCAGTTTATCCTACCATTAACCAGTTCACCTTAACCATTAACCAGTTCATCCTACCATTAACCAGTTCACCTTAACCATTAACCAGTTCATCCTACCATTAACCAGTTCACCTTAACCATTAACCAGTTCATCCTACCATTAACCAGTTCACCTTAACCATTAACCAGTTCATCCTACCATTAACCAGTTCACCTTAACCATTATCCAGGGTCACGTACCTGAAGGAAGGCGCGGCTTGCCAGAACAATAATTACCATCGTTTATTTCTGAATAATTAAAGTATTAATTGCTTTGATAGGCAGTTGGTGCGGGTTGTTAACACAGTGCAGGAAGGCAGCGTGTCGCATCACAGATGTTTGGGTAACATCACTGTCGTAAAACCTCTCCATATGGCTTATTTGGCGGCGTGAAGGACGTTCGGGTGTGGACGTAACTGGCCAGATCTGCCTCACTCACAGCTGTGTGACGACGCTTCTGCACAGCTGTGTGTGAGATGAGCTTTGCACAGGTGAGCTCATAGATGAGGGAGGGATCTTTGCTTCGCACAGTTGAGGGTCAGCTCACACCAGTCTCCCTAGACACTTGGCTGAGTACGGTAAGGGCAGGTCGTCACTAGTTAGCTGTTTGTGTATATTGGTGCTGCTGAAATGTATGAAAGGTATCATTCTCCTAACGAAACTCTAGTACTTATGAGGGAACTCTAAGCTCCCGAGGAAGCTTCATGTCTCAGAGAGCTCTGGTTGTCCAAAGTGAGCCCAGATCCTGTTGAGGGACCTCTTGTTCTCACGCGGAACCTCTGGTTCTTCTGAAGGAGCTTTGGTTCTCTTGAGGGGAGCTTTTGTTCTCTTGAAAGGAGTTTTTGTTATCCACAGGGATCTCTTGTTCTCTTCAGGGATCTTTGGTTCTCTTGAGGGATCTGTGGTTCTCCTCTGGTATCTCTGGTTCTCCTGAGGGATCTCTGGTTCTCCTGAGGGATCCCTCTGGGTCTCCTGAGGGATCTCTGGTTCTCCTGAAGGATCTCTGGTTCTCCTGAGGGATCTCTGGTTCTCATTAGGGATCTCTGGTTCTCCTGAGGGATCTCTGGTTCTCCTGAGGGATCTCTGGTTCTCCTGAGGGATCTCTGGTTCTCCCGAGGGATCTCTGGTTCTCCTCTGGTATCTCTGGTTCTCCTGAAGAATCTCTGGTTCGTCTGAGGGATCTCTGGTTCTCCTCTGGGATCTCTGGTTCTCCTGAGGGATCTCTGGGTTTCGTTTGGGATCTCTGGTTCTCCTAAGGGATCTCTGGGTCTCCTGAGGGTTCTCTGGTTCTCCTCTTGGATCTCTGGTTCTTCTGAGGGAACTCTGGTTCTCTTGAGGGATATCTGGGTCTCCTGAGGGATCTCTGGTTCTCCTGAGGGATCTCTGGTTCTCCTGAGGGATCTCTGGTTCTCCTCTGGGATCTCTGGTTCTCCTGAGGGATCTCTGGTTCTCTTGAGGGATCTCTGGTTCTCCTAAGGGTTATCTGGGTCTCCTTTAGGATCTCTGGTTCTCCTGAGGGATCTCTGGTTCTCCTGAGGGATCTCTGGTTCTCCTGAGGGATCTCTGGTTCTCCCGAGGGATCTCTGGTTCTCCTGAGGGATCTCTGGTTCTCCTGAAGGATCTCTAGTTCTCCTGAGGGATCTCTGGTTCTCCTCTGGGATCTTTGGTTCTCCTGAGGGATCTCTGGGTTTCCTTTGGGATCTCTGGTTCTCCTGAGGGATCTCTGGGTCTCCTGAGGGTTCTCTGGTTCTCCTTTTGGATCTCTGGTTCTCTTGAGGGATCTCTGGTTCTCCTGAGGGATCTCTGGGTCTCCTGAGGGTTCTCTGGTTCTCCTCTTGGATCTCTGGTTCTCCTGAGGGATCTCTGGTTCTCTTGAGGAATCTCTGGTTCTCCTGAGGGATCTCTGGTTCTCCTGAGGGATCTTTGGGTCTCCTCTGGGATCTCTTGTTCTCCTGAGGGATCTCTGGTTCTCCTCTGGGATCCCTGGTTCTCCTGAGGGTTATCTGGGTCTCCTCTGGGATATCTGGTTCTCCTGAGGAATCTCTGGTTCTCCTCTGGGATCTCTGGGTCTCCTACGGAATCTCTGGTTCTACTGAGGGATCTCTGGTTCTCCTGAAGGATCTCTAGTTCTCCAGAGGGAGCTCTCGTTCTTCTGATGGAGGTATATGTATGCAAAGAGGAGCTTTGTGACCCACTGTCAACCATATTTAATAAATCAATAGAGTCAGGCAGAGTGCCAGAGTTTTGGAAAGTTGCTAATGTGATACCAGTTTTTAAGAAAGGAGATAGATCACTTGCGTCTAACTATCGACCAATTAGCCTAACGTCTATTGTGGGAAAGTTACTCGAATCTATAATAGCAAATAAAATTCGTCTTCATCTTGATAAACATAAATTAATAATTGAGTCGCAACATGGTTTTATAAATGGCCGTTCATGTTTAACAAATTTGTTATCTTTTTATTCTAGCATAGTTGAGGCAGTTGATAGCGGTAAGGATTGTGATGTTGTGTACCTTGACTTTAGCAAAGCTTTTGATACAGTGCCACATGAAAGACTGATTAAAAAGATAGAGGCTCATGGTATTGGGAGTGCTATATTAAACTGGATTAGGGCATGGCTATACCAAAGGAAACAGAGAGTTAGTATAAATTGAGTCAAGTCAGAGTGGGAAAATGTTGTAAGTGGAGTGCCTCAGGGCTCTGTCCTGGGCCCTCTGTTGTTTATAATATATATAAATGATTTAGATTCAGGTTTGAGTAGCAACATTTGCAAATTTGCCGATGATACGAAAATCGGTAGGGAAATTAATTCGGAGGAGGACTCACTATCACTTCAAGTTGATCTAGATAGGGTTTTGAAATGGTCAAATGATTGGCAGATACAGTTTAATGCTGATAAATGTAAAGTTCTGAGGTTAGGTAATGATGATAGAGTAACAAGATACGAGCTAGATGGTGTTGAGATTGCGAAGTCGGATTGCGAAAGGGATCTGGGAGTTATGATTAGTAAGAATTTAAAACAAAAGGATCAATGCATAAATGTTCGTAATAAGGCAAATCGGACACTTGGATTTATTAATCGCAGCGTTAGTAACAAGACACCTGGTGTGGTTCTCAAGCTATATCTTGCTCTAGTTAGGCCCCATTTAGATTTTGCAGTTCAGTTTTGGTCGCCATATTATAGAATGGATATAAATTCACTTGAACGTGTCCAGCGTAGGATGACTAAGTTAATTCCCCAAATTAGAAATCTTTCATATGAAGAAAGATTAACAAAGCTTAAGTTGCATTCACTGGAAACGCGAAGAGTTAGGGGTGACATGATAGAGGTTTACAAGTGGGTGAATGGACATAACAAAGGGGATATTAATAGGGTATTAAAAGTATCAACACAAGACAGAACACGAAACAATGGGTATAAATTGGATAAGTTTAGATTTAGGAAAGACTTGGGTAAATACTGGTTCAGTAACAGGGTTGTTGATTTGTGGAACCAATTGCCGCGTAACATTGTGGAGGTGGGGTTCCTCGATTGTTTCAAGCATGGGTTGGACATGTATATTGGAGTGGGATTGGGTGGTTATAAATAGTAGCTGCCTCGTATGGGCCAATAAGCCTTCTGCAGTTGCCTTTGTTCTTATGTTCTTATATGGTTCTCACGGGGGAGCTCAGGATTCTCCTTAAAGAGCGTTGGGTCTCCTGAGGGAGATTACATTGTGGTGTAAGGGGCTCTGTTTCACCTGAGGAAGCTTGTAGTCTCATGATTGATGGACCTACCTTGACCTTGAGGTGCTTCCGGGGCTTAGCGTCCCCGCGGCCCGGTCGTCGACCAGGCCTCCTGGTTGCTGGACTGATGAACCAGGCTGTTGGACGCGGCTGCTCGCAGCCTGACGTATGAGTCACAGCCTGGTTGATCAAGTATCCTTTGGAGGTGCTTATCCAGTTCTCTCTTGAACACTGTGAGGGGTCGGCCAGTTATGCCCCTTATGTGTAGCGGAAGCGTGTTGAACAGTCTCGGGCCTCTGATGTTGATAGAGTTCTCTCTCAGAGTACCTGTTGCACCTCTGCTTTTCGACGGGGGTATTCTGCACATCCTGCCATGTCTTCTGGTCTCATGTGATATTTCTGTGTGCAGGCTTCGGACCAGCCCCTCTAATATTTTCCACGTGTAAATTATTATGTATCTCTGGTGACTCTAGTGGGAGCCCTGAGGACAGAGTTGGACTCTCTGCGGGAGGAGGTGCGTCAGCTTAAAAAACAACGAGAAGTAACGAAGGAGGAGACCAGCAGTAAAGGGACCTCGTCTTGGAGAGTTGCGAAAGACAGGGGCCTTAAGAAGACTTTGATAAAGCCGCCTTCAAACGCCATAGCAACTTCAAATTCATTTGACGTTTTGGAGGACGAGTGCTGTGGAGAGACTGTGGATCGCGCAAAAGGGAAAGCAACGAAGAGAAAGGAAGCGCAGGCCCCTCAGAAAGTAAAGGAAGTACCTAAGCAAACATTAGTTGTGGGAGATTCCCAGATAAGGTATTTGGATAGAACGTTTTGTGCTAGAGATAGGGGGAACAGGTTAAGGGTTTGCTATCCCGGAGCTGGCATTGGTGATATTATAAACAACATGAATGATATTATGGCTGGTAATGGGAACAATCCCATTATTTGCATTAGCGTGGGAGGAAATGATGTTGGTCGAGTCAGGAGTGAGGAACTGATTCAGAGGTATAAAACAGCCATAGAGTTAGTTAGGAGCAAGGGAGGAATCCCGATCATATGTGGCATTCTTCCAAGAAAGGGAGTGGGAAATGAATGGATATCGAGGGCACTTGGTGTCAATTGCCGGCTGGAAAGATATTGCAAATCAAATGCAATATCTTTCATAGACAACTGGGAACACTTCTATGGAAGAAATGAAATGTATGCTCGTGATGGGGTGCATCTATCGAGAGCTGGGGTTGTTGCTGTTGCGAACTCGCTAGAAGAAGTGGTTAGAGGTGTTTGTTTGGGTTTAAACTGTTAGTAGATAGAGGTATGGGAATTGATTTGGAGGAAGGAGGTAATAAAAGTATGTGTTTGTGGGAGAAAGGAATTGGCAAAACGATCAGGGAAAGAGAAGGTCCGCAAAATAACAATTCACTTAGGGTATATTACACTAACAGTAGAAGTCTAAGAAATAAAATTAACGAATTAAATGCTCTTGTCTGCACAGAAAAAATAGATATTATTGCACTTACCGAAACGTGGATGAATGTAGAAAATAGAGAACTATTAGCTGAATATCAAATATATGGATTTAAACTATTTCACACAGATAGATATATTAGACGAGGAGGTGGAGTAGCCATATATGTTAGGGACAATTTGAAATGTAGTCTCAAAGAGGGAATCAAAACAGAGCCACACACAGAAACTATTTGAATTGAATTAAACGAAAAAGCTAATAATATTATAATAGGAGTAATATATAGGCCACCAAATTTAGACAGAATGGAAGCAAAGCATCTATGGGATGAAATATCTAGAGCATCTAGATCTAACAGTATTTATGTCATGGGTGACTTTAATTTTAGCGGAATAAACTGGTTGAACAAAACAGGGAATAGTGAAGCAGAAGATTTTCTAGAATTAATTGACGATTGCTTTCTTACGCAACACATTAAGGAACCAACACGGGAAAATAATATTTTAGATTTAGTGTTAACTAACAGGGAAACGCAAATTAATGACATCGAAATAGGGAGTGAGCTAGGGAGCAGTGATCACAAAGAAATCAGATTTAGCATAGAATGGAATAGACCAGTAGGAGAAAATTCTGTTAAAGTGCCAGATTTTCGAAAAGCTGATTTTAATAGCCTAAGAAATTTTTTGGGTCAAATTGATTGGAAAGGCTTGGGTATGGGGTGTGGGCCGGTCTTGGAGCGAGACATGAACCCAGCGATAGGTGACTTAAATGGGGATTTCGATGTGGATTCAATATATAACTTATTTAAGAATATTCTAAACAAAGCACAGGAACGTAGTATACCATACAAATTGAATAGATCGTATACTAATGACCCAAAGTGGATAACAAAGAATTTGAAGAACCTTATAGGTAAAAAGAGAGCTTGGTACAAAAGGATTAAAAATGGGGAGGTCACTTTAGAACAGGAATTCGTACAACTGGTTAGAAATGTTAAAAAAGAGATAAGGAAAGCAAAAAGAAACTATGAAGTTCGCATAGCAGGGCAAGCAAAGACAAATCCTAAAGGGTTTTTTCAGTTATATCGTACTAAGACTAGGGAAAGGATAGGTTCATTAAAAACTGAGACAGGTCAAATAACAGATAGTGATTAAGAGATGAGTAGTATTTTTAATAAATATTTTGTATCTGTATTTACTAAAGAGGAACTTAACAATATGCCTTCAGCCGAACAAGTCTATGTGGGTGGGGACGAGGACAGGTTGACGAGTTTAGCAGTTACCAGGGAGGATGTTCTTAAACAAATAGTAAAACTCAAACCAAACAAATCCCCAGCGCCGGATGAAGTGTTTGCTAGGGTGCTTAAAGAATGCAAAGAGGAGCTTTGTGACCCACTGTCAACCATATTTAATAAATCAATAGAGTCAGGCAGAGTGCCAGAGTTTTGGAAAGTTGCTAATGTGATACCAGTTTTTAAGAAAGGAGATAGATCACTTGCGTCTAACTATCGACCAATTAGCCTAACGTCTATTGTGGGAAAGTTACTCGAATCTATAATAGCAAATAAAATTCGTCTTCATCTTGAAAAACATAAATTAATAATTGAGTCGCAACATGGTTTTATAAATGGCCGTTCATGTTTAACAAATTTGTTATCTTTTTATTCTAGCATTGTTGAGGCAGTTGATAGTGGTAAGGATTGCGATGTTGTATACCTTGACTTTAGCAAAGCTTTTGATACAGTGCCACATGAAAGACTGATTAAAAAAATAGAGTCTCATGGTATTGGGGGTGCTATATTAAGCTGGATTAGGGCATGGCTATACCAAAGGAAACAGAGAGTTAGTATAAATGGAATCAAGTCAGAGTGGGAAAATGTTGTAAGTGGAGTGCCTCAAGGCTCTGTCCTGGGACCTCTGTTGTTTATAATATATATAAATGATTTAGATTCAGGTTTGAGTAGCAACATTTGCAAATTTGCCGATGATACGAAAATCGGTAGGGAAATTAATTCGGAGGAGGACTCACTATCACTTCAAGTTGATCTAGATAGGGTTTTGAAATGGTCAAAGGATTGGCAGATGCAGTTTAATGCTGATAAATGTAAAGTTCTGAGGTTAGGTAATGATGATAGAGTTACAAGATACGAGCTAGATGGTGTTGTGATTGCGAAGTCGGATTGCGAAAGGGATCTGGGAGTTATGATTAGTAAGAATTTAAAACAAAAGGATCAATGCATAAATGTTCGTAATAAGGCAAATCGGACACTTGGATTTATTAATCGCAGCGTTAGTAACAAGACACCTGGTGTGGTTCTCAAGCTATATCTTGCTCTAGTTAGGCCCCATTTAGATTATGCAGTTCAGTTTTGGTCGCCATATTATAGAATGGATATAAATTCACTTGAACGTGTCCAGCGTAGGATGACTAAGTTAATTCCCCAAATTAGAAATCTTTCATATGAAGAAAGATTAACAAAGCTTAAGTTGCATTCACTGGAAAGGCGAAGAGTTAGGGGTGACATGATAGAGGTTTACAAGTGGATGAATGGACATAACCGGGGGGATATTAATAGGGTATTAAAAGTATCAACACAGGACAGAACACGAAACAATGGATATAAATTGGATAAGTTTAGATTTAGGAAAGACTTGGGTAAATACTGGTTCAGTAACAGGGTTGTTGATTTGTGGAACCAATTGCCGCGTAACATTGTGGAGGTGGGGTCCCTCGATTGTTTCAAGCACGGGTTGGACAAGTATATGAGTGGGATTGGGTGGTTATAGAATAGGAGCTGCCTCGTATGGGCCAATAGGCCTTCTGCAGTTACCTTTGTTCTTATGTTCTTATGTTCTCCCGCCTGCGCTGAAGGGAGTACAGATTTAGGCTCTTTAGTCAGTCCCAATAGTTTATATGTTTTACTGAGTGGATTCTAGCAGTAAAGGATCTCTGCACGCTCTCCAGGTCAGCAATTTCTCCAGCTTTGAAAGGGGCTGTCCTCTGGTTCTCCTCAGTACACTCACATTAGTTCTCCTTGGCGTAGCTCTGGTTCTTCTGAGGTGTGCTCCGGTTGCCCTGAGGGAAATCCCTGAGGGGAGCCCTGAGGGAAGCTCTGAAGGGAAGCTCGTGAAGGAAGCCCTGGTTCTTCTGAGGGGAGTTCTGATTCTCCTTAGGAGGCTGTGATTCTCTTGAGGAAGCTTTAAATCTCCACAGGGAGCTTTGTATCTCATGAGAGAGCTATGGTTCTCCAGAGGGAACTCTGGTCCTGAAGGAGCTTTGGCTCTTCCTGAGGTGAGCCTTGGTTCTCCTGAGGGAGCGCTAATTTTTACGAGGGAGCTCTAACCTATCAAACCCAGTACCAGATATTATCTTCCTTGGAGACTTCAATCTACCCGTTTAAAATGGAGAATAGTAAACAATAACATTACAGTAGGAAATCAACCTGGAAATAACCAACCACAGGTCAGAGAACTACTGAGATTATGTGACAAATTTTCGCTCAGTCAGCAGATTACAGAGCCAACTCGGAACGAAAACATGCTGGACCTGATATTCACGAACAATGATGAGCTAATCAGAGACATTCCTGTCTCAGACACTACGTACTCGGACCACAAGCTCACTGAAGTGCAAACTAACATTAATAACGTTAGTAGGCCCAGGAGAAACAACAAGCGAGAAGGGTTATTCAATAAATTCAATTTTAATAATATAAGGATACACCGAGAGAAAATAAACAGGAAACTTACAAACGTTCAATGGGAAAATATTCTAAGTAATAAAAATCCTACACAAGGAATTGATAAACTGACTTCTGAAGCATATGAAATCTGTCTGAAACATGTTCCTTTCAGGAATGCCAGAAAGAGGTTCAATGTAGAAAGAGAACGCAGACGACATTACAAAAGAAGGAAGAAATTAACGGAAATGCTTAAGCAGACACGACTCTCCATACAAAGAAGGAATAATTTAAACAGGGAGATTGAAGAAATCGAACAGAGACTGAAGCATTCATATCAGACTGAAGAAAGGCAACTAGAACAGGAAGCAATTCAAGAAAGAAAGAAAAAACCAAAATATTTCTTCACATACGCTAAATCAAAAGCAAAAACCACTACCAGTATTGGACCTATTCGAATTAGTGAAGGTTCATACACTGAGGATGACAAAGAAATTAGCGAAATCCTAAAAAAGCAGTATGAGAACATGTTTAGCACTCCGGTACACAGTATTAAAGTGGAAGATCCGGACAACTTTATGCATGATATCCAAATCCCTGTAAATATAACTGATATCAACACGAGCGTAACAGATTTTGAAAGAGAAATGGACAATATGCCCATGCACTCAGCCCCTGGTCCAGACTCATGGAAATCAATATTTATAAAGAACTGCAAAGTGCCAGTAGCACAGGCACTCAGTATAGTGGAGGAAGAGCTTGGACACAGGGAAAATACCAGATGCGATTAAAGCAGCAGACATAGCCCCTATACATAAGGGAGGAAGCTAAGCATTCACAAAGAATTATAGACCAGTTGCGCTAACGTCCCACATAATAAAAGTATTTGAGAGAGTGATCAGGAGTCAGGTCACAAGTTTCATGGAAACCAATGATCTCCACAATCCAGGCCAACATGGATTTCGAGCGGGAAGATTATGCCACTCACAGCTACTTGACCATTACGACAAAATCACTGAGGCATTAGAAGAAAAAGAGAATGCTGATGTTGTATACACAGACTTTGCATAGGCATTCGACAGATGTGACCATAGAGTGATAGCACACAAAATGAGATCAATGGGAATAACTGGTAAAGTAGGACGCTGGATACTCATTTCCTGTCGATTAGAACACAAAGAGTAACAGTCAATCAATTAAAATCGAGTCCAAGCGCAGTTAAAAGCTCTGTATCTCAAGGTAGAGTCATTGCACCACTGCTGATCCTTATTCTCATATCAGATATAGACAAAAATGCAAGTCACCGCTTTGTGTCATGCTTTGCAGATGACACAAAATCAGCATGAAAATTACCCCTGTTGAAGACATTGAAAAACTACAAGCAGATATTAACAAAGTTTTCGACTGAGCAGCATAAAATAACATGATGTTTAGCAGTGATAAATTACATGTACTCAGGCACGGCAAAAATGCGAACCTGAAACATAATACAGGGTACAAAACACAATCAAATATGCCCATAGTAGGAAAACCGCATGTCAAGGATTTGGGAATAATGATGTCCGACGATCTAATGTTTAGGGAGCATAACCAAGCAAATATTGCGACAGCCAGAAAAATGATAGGATGGATTACGAGAACTTTCAAATCCAGGGATCCCATCACAATGGTTGTACTCTTCAATTCACTTGTGTTGTCCCATCTCGAGTACTACTCAGTACTCACTTCCCCCTTCAGAGCAGGAGAGATTGCTGAAATAGAGAGAATCTAGAGAACATATACGGCACGCTTAGACGCGATAAAGCACCTAAATTATTGGGGTCGTCTCAATGCTCCCCAAATGTACTCATTAGAAAGGAGACGAGAGAAATACCAAATAATATATTCATGGAAAATACTGGAGGGTCTGGTCCCAAATCTACACAGTAAAATAACAACGTACTGCAGTGAACGATATGGAAGAAAATGCAGAATAGAACCAGTGAAGAGCAGAGGTGCCATAGGCACAATCAAAGAACACTGTATAAACATCAGAGGTCCGCGGTTGTTCAACGTCCTACCAGCGAGCATCAGAAATATTGCCGGAACAACCGTGGACATTTTCTAGAGAAAACTAGACTTTTTTCTAAAAAAAAGGGCTGGACCAACCGGGCTGTGGTGGATATGTGGGCCTGTGGGCCGCACCAAGCAACAGCCTAGTAGACCAAACTAACAAGTCAAGCCTGGCCTCGGGCCGGGCATGGGGAGTAGAGGAACTCCCAGAACTATCAAGCAGGAATTAATTATCACAAGGGAGCTCTCGCTCTCTGAGGACGCTCTAGTTCTTATGAGGGGACTCTACTTCTAATGAGGGGGACTCTAGCTCTCTCGGGGGATCTCCGTTCTCCTGTCGCAGCATTGATTCTCTTGACGGGAGTTCCCATAGTCCTCAGGGGAGCTGCATTTCTTCTGAGCGAGTTCTCGTTCTCTCGGCGGAGCTGTGGTTATACTGAGGCAGCTCTGGTATGCTGAGGTGAGAGAAGCTCTGGTTCTCCTAAAGCAGCTCATGTTCTCCATAGGGATCTACGGTTCTCCTGAGTGGGCTCTGGCTTTTATCATGGAGCTATGGTTCTCCTGGGGCAAGCTATGTTTTTCATGATTGTATATCTGGTTCTCCTGAATTAGCTCTTGCTCTCCTGTGAGAGCCCTGGTTCTCCTTAGGATACTCTGATCTCCAGAGGTGGCTCTTGTTCTCCCGACGGAGCTCTGATACGCCTGAAGGCGCTCTAGTTATCTTGAGGGAGCTCTAGTTCTCCAGAGGGAGCTCTGATTTTCTTGTGTTAGCTCTAGTTCTCCAGATGAAACACTAGTTCACCTTAGGCAGCTCTAGTTCTCCATATAGAGCTCTACTTCTCATGAGCGTACTCTGTTTTTCCAGATGGAGCCCTAGTTCTCCTGAGGGTACCCTATTTTTATAGATGAAGTATTAATTCCCCTGTGAGAGCTCTCCTTCCCCTGTGGGAGCTCTCCTTCTCCTGTGGGAGCTCTCCTTCCCCTGTGGGAGCTCTCCTTCTCCTGTGGGAGCTCTCCTTCTCCTGTGGGAGCTCTCCTTCTCCTGTGGGAGCTCTCCTTCTCCTGTGGGAGCTCTCCTTCCCCTGTACGAGCTCTCCTTCCCCTGTGGGAGCTCTCCTTCTCCTGTGGGAGCTCTCCTTCCCCTGTGGGAGCTCTCCTTCTCCTGTGGGAGCTCGCCTTCTCCTGTGGGAGCTCTCCTTCTCCTGTGGGAGCTCTCCTTCCCCTGTGGGAGCTCTCCTTCTCCTGTGGGAGCTCTCCTTCCCCTGTGGGAGCTCTCCTCATGTGAGAGATCTCCTTCCCTGTGGGAGCTCTCCTTCCCCTGTGGGAGCTCTCATTCCCCTGTGGGAGCTCTCCTTCTCCTGTGAGAGATCTCCTTCCCTGTGGGAGCTCTCCTTCCCCTGTGGGAGCTCTCCTTCCCCTGTGGGAGCTCTCCTTCCCCTGTGGGAGCTCTCCTTCCCCTGTGGGAGCTCTTCTCCTTTGGGAGCTCTCCTTCCCCTGTGGGAGCTCTCCTTCCCCTGTGGGAGCTCTCCTTCTCCTGTGGGAGCTCTCCTTCCTCTGTGGGAGCTCTCCTTCTCCTGTGGAAGCTCTCCTTCCCCTGTGGGAGCTCTCCTTCCCCTGTGGGAGCTCTCCTTCCCCTGTGGGAGCTCTCCTTCCCCTGTGGGAGCTCTCCTTCTCCTGTGGGAGCTCTCCTTCTCCTGTGGGAGCTCTCCTTCCCCTGTGGGAGCTCTCCTTCCCCTGTGGGAGCTCTCCTTCCCCTGTGGGAGCTCTTCTCCTTTGGGAGCTCTCCTTCCCCTGTGGGAGCTCTCCTTCCCCTGTGGGAGCTCTCCTTCTCCTGTGGGAGCTCTCCTTCCTCTGTGGGAGCTCTCCTTCTCCTGTGGAAGCTCTCCTTCCCCTGTGGGAGCTCTCCTTCCCCTGTGGGAGCTCTCCTTCCCCTGTGGGAGGTCTCCTTCTCCTGTGGGAGCTCTCCTTCTCATGTGGGAGCTCTCCTTCCTCTGTGGGAGCTCTCCTTCTCCTGTGGGAGCTCTCCTTCTCATGTGGGAGCTCTCCTTCCCCTGTGGGAGCTCTCCTTCTCCTGTGGGAGCTCTCCTTCTCATGTGGGAGCTCTCCTTCCTCTGTGGGAGCTCTCCTCCTGTGGGAGCTCTCCTTCTCATGTGGGAGCTCTGCTTCCTCTGTGGGAGCTCTCCTTCTCATGTGGGAGCTCTCCTTCCTCTGTGGGAGCTCTCCTTCCCCTGTGGGAACTCTCCTCCTGTGGGAGTTCTCCTTCTCTTGTAGGAGCTCTCCTTCTCCTATGGGAGCTCTCCTCCCCCTGTTTGAGCTTCGGTTCTATGGAGGGAGTTCCGGTTCTCGTTAGGGAGCTCTGGTTCTCCTGTTGCATGTCTGCTTCTTCTGAGGGAGCTCTGGTTTTCCTAACGGAGGTCTGGTTCTCTTGAGGGCGTTCTGGATCTCCTGAGGAAGATCTGGTTCTCCTGAGATAGTTCTGGTTCTCCTGAAGGAGGTCTGGTTCTCTTGAGAGAGCTCTGGTTGTCCTGAGGGAGCTCTGGTTCTCCTGAGAGAGCTCTGGTTCTCCTGAAGGAGGTCTGGTTCTCTTGACAGAGCTCTGGTTGTCCTAAGGGAGGTCTGGTTCTCCCAAGGGTGCTTTGGTTCTCTTGAGGGGATGTCTGATTTTTGTGAGGTGAGTTCCAATTGCCTTAAGGATATTTTTTTTTGTGATCTGTTGAGTGGAATTCTGGTTTCCCCGAGAGGAAGCTCTAATTCTTATGAGGGGAGATATGGGTCTCCTAAGAACAGCTGTTGTTCTTATGAGGGGAGATATAGGTCTCCTAAGAACAGCTGTTGTTCTTATGAGGGGGAGATATAGGTCTCCTAAGAACAGCTGTTCTTATGAGGGGAGATATGGGTCTCCTAAGAACAGCTGTTGTTCTTATGAGGGGAGATATAGGTCTCCTAAGAACAGCTGTTGTTCTTATGAGGGGAGATATAGGTCTCCTAAGAACAGCTGTTGTTCTTATGAGGGGGAGATATGGGTCTACTAAGAACAGCAGTTTTTCTTATGAGGGGAGATATAGATCTCCTAAGAACAGCTGTTGTTCTTATGAGGGGGAGATATGGGTCTCCTAAGAACAGCTGTTGTTCTTATGAGGGGAGATATGGGTCTCCTAAGAACAGCTGTTGTTCTTATGAGGGGAGATATAGGTCTCCTAAGAACAGCTGTTGTTCTTATGAGGGGAGATATAGGTCTCCTAAGAACAGCTGTTGTTCCCTTCCTCACAGTAACCAATAATTGTTAGCCAGAGTGTTCTCTTATTATATTTCATTAACCAAATAATATTTCAATATTGATATATATTATATATTTTAGAGAAGGTGTTGAATATATTAAACTTTTCTCGTCCATTTTTCTAAATACTGAAGAAAAGACATAAAGATGTGAATATTATATATCCAGTGTAACAGTATAGTTATAATACATATTAACAATATATGTCATAACGTAACCACTGAAGTAAGTGCAGTTATGTGACTTATTATGTGTTGTTTCTTACATGAAAATCCACTGTAGCAGGTGTAGTTATATGACATATAGTTACTGTCCAACCCGTTCTCGCACTTGCTTATAGTCAATATCGGCTTATTTAATAAGTGCATATGTGACATACTAATTGATTTTGAATATTTTAGTTTACCTTGAAAAGCTTCATAGAAAACACCGATCTCAACTAACCTTCTTAGTATGTTAAGATAAGGATTTTATTGCTTCTTAATTACAATTATTACTTAACCTATACCGTTGAAACTACGCAGGACACTGCCTGCGTAGTTTCTTATATGGAAATAAGAAGGAATTAAAACATATTTCAGAAGTTTTCTCCAATATAGGAAATAACCTGTTTAGGAAACTGGCTATACCGGTAGTGATGTTGCTGTGACGTTGTAGTGATGTTGTGATGTTGTTGTGAAGTTGTGATGTTATTGTGATGTTGTGAAATTGTTGTGATTTTGATGTTATTGTGATGTGATGCTGTTGTAATGTTGATGTGATCTTGTTGTGACGTTGTAGTGATGCTGTGATGTGTTTGTGATGTGATATTGTTGTGATCTTGTTGTGATGTTGTAGTGATGATGTGACGTGATGTTGTGATGTTGTAATGTTGCTGTGATGTTGTAGTGATGTGGTGTTGTAGTGATGTTGTTGTGATGTTGTTGTAATGGTATTGTGATGTTGTTGTGATGTTGTGATGTTATAATGAAGTTGTTGTGATGTTGTTGTGGTGTTATAGTGATGTTGTTGTGATGTAGTGATTTTGTGTTCTTGTTGTGGTGTTGTAGTGATGTTGTTGTGATGTTGTAGTGATGTTGTAGTGATGTTGTGATCTTCTTGTGATGTTGTAGTGATGTTGTGATGTTGTAGTGATGTTGTGATCTTCTTGTGATGTTGTAGTGATGTTGTGATGTTGTTGTGATGTTGTAGTGATGTTGTAGTGATGTGATGTTTTTGTGATGTTGTAGTAATGTTATTGTGATGTTGTGATATTGTTGTGTTGTTGTTTTGATGTTGTAATGTTGTGATCTTGTTGTGATGTTATAGTGATGTTGTTGTAGTGATGTTGTTGTGATGTTGTGATCTTGTTGTGATGCTGTTGTGTTGTTGTGATGCTGATGTGATGTTGTGAGGTTGTAGTGATGTTGTAATGTTGCTGTGATGTTGTGTTTTTGTTGTGATGTTATTGTGATGTTGTGATATTGTTGTGATCTTTTTGTGTTGATGTAGTGATGCAGTTGTAGTGATGATGTTTTGATATCGTTGTGATGCTGTAGTGATGTTGTGATGTTGTGACGTTGTAGTGATGTTGTAATGTTGTGATATTGTTGTGATGTTGTTGTTGTGATGTGATGTTGTGTTGTTGTGATGTTGTGGTGATGTTATTGTGATGTTGTTGTGACGTTGTTTGTGAAGTTGTAATGATGTTGTAATGTTGAGTTGTTGTGATGTTTGTGTTGTGATGTTGTAGTGATGTAGTTATGTTGTGATATTATTGTGATATTGTGTCCTGTACAGGCAGGTGAGGATCATGGCGGGATTGAACTTGTTGACTCTCCTGGTGATGGCGGTTGTCTTTGGCACTCAAGCACTGGGTGAGTACATGCTGATGTGCCGCTGGCACTCAAGCACTGGGTGAGTACATGCTGATGTGCCGCTGGCACTCAAGCACTGGGTGAGTACATGCTGATGTGCCGCTGGCACTCAAGCGCTGGGTGAGGACATGCTGATTTGCCGTGTGGGAAAATCTGGCTCCAAAATATTAATAATAATTATCATAAATTATTCGACGGACCATCCATTAGAAAAAGGAAATAAAATTGGAGAACCAGTGCCTATGGATCTCTTATTAGCAATGTAACTGAAATTTAATAATATAGAATAATGAAATGTAGTTTACTGTAAATATAGAGCCAAATCCCTCCACACACTTTGGGGGGTTAATTAGTACAGAGAAATTAATTAATTTCAAGTACAAAATAATGAGATGCTTATGCGCATCATATATAAATCTCATGGATAAATAATAATAGACATATGTTATTAATATATCAATTGATACTACTTAAAACTAACTACAAACAACATTGACAGCTTAGCTGTAAGTTTAAAGAGTAGTACACATCCCGTAGGCTCCTAAACTCATCACCGTGCAACCTGCTAGAATGGGTTACTCCGGGAACACGTGATCGTCGTGAAAGATATCATCATCTCGCTTGTGTTGGTACTCCAACTGAAAGACGATTCACATGTAAAATCTATTTGAGAATATATCATTTCTCAAGTATTCATAGGAAATTAATGTGAATAGCTGAGGGGAAAGCGACTCACAGGTTTGGTGTTGTGGCCCCGCATCCTAACGACACATTGTCCTATATAAAAAGTTTAATGCAGCTACAAAAAGCGAAATAAGGAACAAACTAATGTGCCAATCATGGTGTCTGTGAAGTAATGAAGCTGCCTCGTCTTGCTGGTGTCCGTAGGAACATGGATGGCTCTCTATGAAGACGATTGTTTGGTCAGCTTCCAGACACTCCTCAAAATATGGCGTCGCTTGGCGTTCTCTTCTTTTTCTCGGGGTAGCTTGCGCATGCGCAGTCGTGCTACGGCGCATTTAATATTTTCTATGTTTTATTTAATTTCCCGAATTAATAGTACGAAGGTGTATCACAAACTGTATAGAATTATTAGTCTTTTTGACACACACAAAAAAAATCTCATTTGTTAATTATTAGATAAACGTTGTTCAATATGAGAGAGTGCTGGATATAAATTCCGTTATATGTGAATGCTGGATGACAATTCGAAATTACATAAATTATTTCCTGCTAATAAACAATATTATTTAAAACGAAGATAAACTTTTTATCAGCTTTAATTCGCTGAGCATATTCGTGACAATATGATTAGAAAATAATAATTCTCATTAAAGAATGTGAAATAAAGAGAACTTAAAGCAATTCTCTTTCATCATGTGAGCTGACGCAACTGACTAAAATTTCTGGGGAAATGACGCGCTATTGCACGTTAATAAACTAAACTCATTTTGGCTAAGCAATGTGTTAGTAGAGTTAATAAATTATATTAGACAGTGTAAGAATGGTTCCTTAAAGTACTGAATATTAGTAATAAAGTGTTTAAAATTTCCAACATGTTGCTGGTACTCAAGTGCTTGAGGAGTACACGCTGATGTTAGAAAAATAAGTGTACACTTGGTGTTGGATTGAGGACTCTCAACCTCAACAAGGTTATCACAATACATTACACACCAACCTTCACGTAGAGTATAGTTTACCCGTGAGGTGATGAGGTAAACCCAGTAGCCGGGTGTACCTCATGTTAATTAGTGCCAAATCTGTTGTTAGAGAGAATAGCCAGATCTGTTGTTAGTGAGAGTAGCCAGACCTGTTGTTAGTGAGAGTAGCCAGACCTGTTGTTAGTGAGAGTAGCCAGACCTGTTGTTAGTGAGAGTAGCCAGATCTGTTGTTAGTGAGAGTAGCCAGATCTGTTGTTAGTGAGAGTAGCCAGATCTGTTGTTAGTGAGAGTAGCCAGACCTGTTGTTAGTGAGAGTAGCCAGATCTGTTGTTAGTGAGAGTTGCCAGATCTGTTGTTAGTGAGAGTAGCCAGACCTGTTGTTAGTGAGAGTAGCCAGACCTGTTGTTAGTGAGAGTAGCCAGATCTGTTGTTAGTGAGAGTAGCCAGATCTGTTGTTAGTGAGAGTTGCCAGATCTGTTGTTAGTGAGAGTAGCCAGACCTGTTGTTAGTGAGAGTAGCCAGACCTGTTGTTAGTGAGAGTAGCCAGATCTGTTGTTAGTGAGAGTAGCCAGATCTGTTGTTAGTGAGAGTAGCCAGACCTGTTGTTAGTGAGAGTAGCCAGTCCTGTTGTTAGTGAGAGTAGCCAGATCTGTTGTTAGTGAGAGTAGCCAGATCTGTTGCTAGTGAGAGTAGCCAGACCTGTTGTTAGTGAGAGTTGCCAGACCTGTTGTTAGTGAGAGTAGCCAGACCTGTTGTTAGAGTACAAAGACCTCCTAGTATTGAGAGTGGACTGTTATGTAGCTAATGAGAGATCTCCACATTTTTATCATCATACAACTGAAGATGCTTAATGCTGCCACATGATAATATTCAGTAGGTCTGTTATAAATATTAAAATTGCTGAATGATAAGACTTGAAGCACATTCTAGCACCAATCAATATGTTGTGACAGCTGCGTGCGTCCCTGTTCCGGCCTGCGACCAGATGAAGCAGCCGCCTGACGCAGGGTGCTCCCCCTTCACCTTCAAAGGTGAGGCAACTCCTCTCTTCATGTCCACAGCACCTCCAATGGTTTGTACACTTTCAAGCATCTACTTCTTTCCCCCATTACACCACTTTCAAAAAGTTAATGGACCCCAAGTATTTTGAGAATTCAGCCGAACAAAATGAAAAAAGAACATAAAACGTCAGTTCTTCAAAAATATGTATACACATTTTTGTCATTAGAAGAACGTAAATTTCGTAATTTTTAAAACAGGAATGAAATCATTTATATTCATGCTCTGACGTGGAGAAATATAACAAGGAGTTACTTGGTCATCTGTGACAACAACGAGAACGTGTGAGTACGTCACTAGGGTGCCTGGTCCTTCATACGTCACTAGGGTCCCTGGCCCTTCATACGTCACTAGGGTACCTGGTCCTTCATACGTCACTAGGGTGCCTGGCCCTTCATACGTCACTAGGGTACCTGGCCCTTCATACGTCACTAGGGTGCCTGGTCCTTCATACGTCACTAGGGTGCCTGGCCCTTCATACGTCACTAGGGTACCTGGCCCTTCATACGTCACTAGGGTGCCTGGCCCTTCATACGTCACTAGGGTCCCTGGCCCTTCATACGTCACTAGGGTACCTGGTCCTTCATACGTCACTAGGGTGCCTGGCCCTTCATACGTCACTAGGGTACCTGGCCCTTCATACGTCACTAGGGTGCCTGGTCCTTCATACGTCACTAGGGTGCCTGGCCCTTCATACGTCACTAGGGTGCCTGGCCTTTCATACACTAGGGTGCCTGGTCCTTCATACGTCACAAGGGTGCCTGGCCCTTCATTCGTCACTAGGGTGCCTGGCCTTTCATACACTAGGGTGCCTGGTCCTTCATACGTCACTAGGGTGCCTGGCCCTTCATACGTCACTAGGGTGCCTGGCCCTTCATACGTCACTAGGGTGCCTGGCCCTTCATACGTCACTAGGGTGCCTGGCCCTTCATACGTCACTAGGGTGCCTGGCCCTTCATACGTCACTAGGGTGCCGGGCCCTTCATACGTCACTAGGGTGCCTGGCCCTTCATACACTAGGGTGCCTGGCCCTTCATACACTAGGGTACCTGGCCCTTCATACGTCACTAGGGTGCCTGGCCCTTCATACACTAGGGTGCCTGGCCCTTCATACACTAGGGTACCTGGCCCTTCATACGTCACTAGGGTGCCTGGCCCTTCATACGTCACTAGGGTACCTGGTCCTTCATACGTCACTAAGGTGCCTGGCCCTTCATACGTCACTAGGGTGCCTGGTCCTTCATACGTCACTAGGGTACCTGGCCCTTCATACGTCACTAGGGTGCCTGGTCCTTCATACGTCACTAGGGTGCCTGGCCCTTCATACGTCACTAGGGTACCTGGTCCTTCATAAGTCACTAGGGTGCCTGGCCCTTCATACGTCACTAGGGTGCCTGGCCCTTCATACGTCACTAGGGTGCCTGGCCCTTCATACGTCACTAGGGTGCCTGGCCCTTCATACGTCACTAGGGTGCCTGGCCCTTCATACGTCACTAGGGTGCCTGGCCCTTCATACACTAGGGTGCCTGGCCCTTCATGCACTAGGGTGCCTGGCCCTTCATAAGTCACTAGGGTACCTGGCCCTTCATACACTAGGGTGCCAGGCCCTTCATACGTCACTAGGGTGCCTGGCCCTTCATAAGTCACTAGGGTACCTGGCCCTTCATTCACTAGGGTGCCTGGCCCTTCATACACTAGGGTGCCTGGCCCTTCATAAGTCACTAGGGTACCTGGCCCTTCATACACTAGGGTGCCTGGCCCTTCATACACTAGGGTGCCTGGCCCTTCATAAGTCACTAGGGTACCTGGCCCTTCATACACTAGGGTGCCAGGCCCTTCATACGTCACTAGGGTGCCTGGCCCTTCATAAGTCACTAGGGTACCTGGCCCTTCATACACTAGGGTGCCTGGCCCTTCATACACTAGGGTACCTGGCCCTTCATACGTCACTAGGGTGCCTGGCCCTTCATACGTCACTAGAGTACCTGGCCCTTCATACGTCACTAGGGTGCCTGGCCCTTCATACGTCACCAGGGTACCTGGCCCTTCATACGTCACTAGGGTACCTGGTCCTTCATACGTCACTAGGGTGCCTGGCCCTTCATACGTCACTAGGGTGCCTGGCCCTTCATACGTCACTAGGGTGCCTGGCCCTTCATACGTCACTAGGGTACCTGGCCCTTCATACGTCACTAGGGTGCCTGGCCCTTCATACGTCACTAGGGTACCTGGCCCTTCATACGTCACTAGGGTGCCTGGCCCTTCATACGTCACTAGGGTACCTGGCCCTTCATACGTCACTAGGGTACCTGGTCCTTCATACGTCACTAGGATGCCTGGCCCTTCATACGTCACTAGGGTGCCTGGCCCTTCATACGTCACTAGGGTACCTGGTCCTTCATACGTCACTAGGGTGCCTGGCCCTTCATACGTCACTAGGGTGCCTGGCCCTTCATACGTCACTAGGGTGCCTGGCCCTTCATACGTCACTAGGGTGCCTGGCCCTTCATACGTCACTAGGGTACCTGGCCCTTCATACGTCACTAGGGTGCCTGACCCTTCATACGTCACTAGGGTACCTGGCCCTTCATACGTCACTAGGGTGCCTGGCCCTTCATACGTCACTAGGGTACCTGGCCCTTCATACGTCACTAGGGTACCTGGTCCTTCATACGTCACTAGGGTGCCTGGCCCTTCATACGTCACTAGGGTGCCTGGCCCTTCATACGTCACTAGGGTACCTGGTCCTTCATACGTCACTAGGGTGCCTGGCCCTTCATACGTCACTAGGGTGCCTGGCCCTTCATACGTCACTATGGTGCCTGGCCCTTCATACGTCACTAGGGTGCCTGGCCCTTCATACGTCACTAGGGTGCCTGGCCCTTCATACACTAGGGTGCCTGGCCCTTCATACACTAGGGTGCCTGGCCCTTCATAAGTCACTAGGGTGCCTGGCCCTTCATACACTAGGGTGCCAGGCCCTTCATACGTCACTAGGGTGCCTGGCCCTTCATAAGTCACTAGGGTACCTGGCCCTTCATACACTAGGGTGCCTGGCCCTTCATACACTAGGGTGCCTGGCCCTTCATAAGTCACTAGGGTACCTGGCCCTTCATACACTAGGGTGCCTGGCCCTTCATACACTAGGGTGCCTGGCCCTTCATAAGTCACTAGGGTACCTGGCCCTTCATACACTAGGGTGCCAGGCCCTTCATACGTCACTAGGGTGCCTGGCCCTTCATAAGTCACTAGGGTACCTGGCCCTTCATACACTAGGGTGCCTGGCCCTTCATACACTAGGGTACCTGGCCCTTCATACGTCACTAGGGTAACTGAAGTAAATTTTGAGTTTACTGAATTTTCAGAATTAGGCTGCTTATGTTTAGACTGTTTTATCATGAGCCTTTAGCCTGTTGACAGAGATTCTCAGTCCCTCATATATCTGGTCAAGAGAAAGGATCTCTGTCTCGTAATGAGAGCAGATTCCTGCTAAGATGTTTCGAGGAAGTGTCCTCTGAAGAAATAATTTTAATGACCATTCTGAAGCGATACATTTACTTTTGTTCCTAGTGCTTTCACAATGGACTCTATTTCCAACCTGAAGTCTTGAAGAGAGTCTGGTCTATTACTTGGTGGACTTGTATCCACTAATTGGTAAAATAGATTAGTTACACTTAATTCTTTGTTGCATTAATTAACTTCCAACAGCTGTATAGCTATATCATAGTTATCGTCTGCAAGAGACAAATTAGCTATAACCTTCTTAGCTTCCCCTTTAAGGAGACTTTGAAGGTAAGAAATTTTTGTTACCTTATCTATAGATATATTTTAGAATGTATAGGGCATTGAATGAAGTTCAAAATGTATCCCAATTTTCTTCATCCAGTTCAGCAAAGGTGGACTAATCCAAAGAAGGGACACGTGCTTCTGCTTGAGCTGTAATGTGTTGAGATGTTGTAACATTAGTTGTTACTTTATAAGTATTCAGTACATTGAGTAGAAGATTAAGTTTACCTTGAGTGTCATCTTCATACTGATATGTTTCTGCTATGATCTGGTCTATTTCATCAGAATCAGTGTCACTGTTGGTCACTACACTGACATAGGGCTGAATCAGTCTTAATTTGTTCAAATTTTAGGTCGGCTACTCTTAAGAGATATTTCTAGTTGATTACAGTCAACTGGGGTGGCCTTAGATAAGTTCTCAGATTTAGAGAGCAATATCGCGAGATGACTTTTAAGGCCTATCAAGGATCTCTTCAATTTTTCTGGAGTAGCCATAGTGATTTATTATCAAGCTTTGTAGGGCTTGAACAATTGTTACTTATGTAACTTG
This sequence comes from Procambarus clarkii, assembly GCF_040958095.1. Classification (NCBI taxonomy): domain Eukaryota; kingdom Metazoa; phylum Arthropoda; class Malacostraca; order Decapoda; family Cambaridae; genus Procambarus; species Procambarus clarkii. Next base: position 2,377,428 of record NC_091237.1, read on the forward strand.
GATATTTGTTAATCGATGCAAGTATCGAAATAATAGCCTAATAATTACTTTCTTGATAAGGCTATGTAATCCTACCTCGTTTAAAGCTGAGCTTACCTACCTAAACATGCAACATGTAATATTTGAGTGGTACTTGGATGTCACTATGGTTGTACCTAGGGCTAGTTCTTCTCTTTCACCTTTGGTTGGTATAGTGACACCAAATAACACTCAAAGGTGAACCCAATAAAGAATATAATAAAATAAATACACAGTTTGTGTAAAAATAATAATAAATCTCACCCTGCTTTGGGTCTGCACAACATTAAATAACAATAAACCAGTGCTGTCTAATACAGTACAAGTCAAATATTAATCCTACCTAACAAAGTAGCTAATAATAGTTTAGGCTAGAGTTTTACATGATTTAGTACAATTCCAGTCTAAAAATCCTACCCTATGTGGGTTGACATAAATAATAATAAAAATGTTGTGCAAAATGTTTGTAAAGCAGTGCTATGTTTTTGGATTTTATGTTAATGTTGGCTTTCTTGCCACAATCTCCTGTGATGAATAATGGTATTAATTAATTTGCTGGCTATATTTGCTCTAGACTCTCGTGTCAAGTGCACTCCGTCTGGAGTAAGGTTTTCATGAAATGGCCTGGCAGAAAAATGAATTTAGGTATGCCTCCAACCTTACTGATCTCCGCAGCCAAAAAGTATATATTTGGCTGCACATTGGTAAAATTCAGGACTCACTCCCCAACGGTTACTACTTCTTGGTTGGCGAGGTTCCACTAATGTAAATACAACAGTGCAATTATTTTCCTTAAAGGAACTAATAACGTTTCTGAGATTATTAATAACTAGCAGTACCCGGCCACGGGTTGCTGTGGCTCAGCAACGCACATGCGTTGCTGAGCCACAGCAACCTTCCCTGTTCCCCAGTCCTCACCACCAGTCCCCCCTCACCCGTCTCCTCGGCCTCCCAACCAATCCCCACGCCACCGTCCCCTCGTCCTCCCACACCATTCCTCACTCCACCATCCCCTTTTCCTTCCCACCATGCCCCACTCCTCAATCTCTTTGGCCTCCCCACCATTCTCCATTTCCCCATCCCCTCGTCCCCACCATCCCAAACTCTCCCTTCTCTCTCGTCCTTTCCCACCATCCCCCCCTGCCATGTCCCCTCATCCTCCCCACCATATCTCACTTCCGTCCCCTCATCATCCCACCATTCCCCACTCCCTCGTCCGATGCCTTCCCAAATGGTCTGATGTTCCCACCAGAAAATTGGGAATATCAAGTGATCTGATGTTCCCATCACTGAAATATAAGAAAAATAGTTAAAAAATTAAATGAAAATATGAAAAAATAAAAAAATAAAGTGTACTCACGAAATGAACGGTCTGGTAAACAACACAGCTCAATTCCAATGCAATTCACACAAAATAATTCAATCAAAATGAAAATAAATCAAAATCTATGAAAATTCAATTTATCAATGCAATCAGAAACATTGAAATGGAATTGTAACATTTATTATAGCATGTGTGTTGCTCTTACATGCAATAGATGGCGTTGTTTTTCAAGAAAAGCATAGTTTTACTTGTCACAGGTGTGGCATCTATACTTATATTTACAAAATGAATGGTATGGTAAACAACACAGTTCAATTCCAACACAGTCACACAAAATAATTCAATAAAAAATAAAATAAATCGAAATTTATGAAAATAAAATATATCAATGCAATCTGAAACATTGAAATGGAATTCGTGACATATATAGTATAGCGAGCATGTTGCTATTATGTGCAATAGATGGTGCTGTTTTTCAAAAACGCATGTTTTTACCTGTCACGGAGGTGGCATCTATATAGTAATTATATAAAAAGACGCGCATATTCGAATGCAACATTGTGTCAAAATTTCAAAGCAATCGGTGAAGAACTTTCGGAGATTACAGCATGTGTTGCTTCTACGTCAAATAGATGGTGTTGTTTAAAAAAAATAAATGTTTTTTCCTGTCACAGGTGAAGTATTTATATAGTAGATATATAAAAAGACGCACCTATTCGAATGTAACATTGTGTCAAAATTTCAAAGCAATCGGTAAAGAGGTTTCGAAGATTTCCTTTACATGAAAAACACCGTTTTTCAGAAAAAGCATGTTTTTTTTACCGTCACAGACGTGATATCTATATGGTATGTATATAAAACCTGGCCGGATGTGAATGTAACGTTGTGTGAAATTTTCAAAGCAATTGATGAAGAACTTTCGGAGATTAGCGATTATGCACAAACGAACATTTCCATTTTTATTTATAACTAGCTGTACCCGCCATGCCTTGCGGGTGTTGTTAAATGGAAAAGAAAGGAAAGAGAAAGTACACGTTTCTAACATGTTTAATTTCACAATGCTTGTGGGTATATAATATTTTTTGTTGTTCCATTGTCTGTGGAGATATAGAGATTGATTTGCCGACTCTAGAGCTTCTACGACGTTGCTGACTAATTTTTTTACTACAAGGAGCGTGGCATTGCAAAGCTTTAGCTGATTGATATTTTGCAACATGAAAATTTGCAAGCAGATTTTCAATTGCAGTACGTGTGGTTGTATCCCTGGCAGATCGAGTGAATTAAAAAATTCTGTTAGATAATTAACAGCTTCACCTGCTTCCTCAACAGTGTCGACTGATTTGTATCGAGAAATTAGAGGTAATGTTTGCCTGAAATCTCCTGCAAGCAATATTAATGCATTCCCAAATGATCTAACATCTCCATGCAAATCTTACAATGATCGATCAAGAGCCTCGAGCGATTTTTTGTGGGCCATTGCACATTCATCCCAAACAATAAGTTTATATTTCTGCAATGCTTTTCCCCATGCCGAATGCTTTGAAAATGTTGCACGTGAAAATTTCAATGAATTGCATGTTCAATGGCAATTTCAAAGCCGAAGTAGCAGTTCTTCCACCTGGTAACAATGTCACAGCTATTCCAGGCGATGCAAGAGCTAATAAGGTTATGCCATTTTGGGATCGAAATGCTGTCAGAATCAATCTAATTAGGAAGGTTTTACAGTTCCTCCTGGCGCACCTAAGACAATTTCTCGGAAACCCGTTATTAACAGTTTGAATTATTTGATTGTAAATGCCATTTTGCTCAAGCGTTAGCTTAGGAATATTTGGTTGCACATACGACAAAAGATCACTCATGTTGTAATCTTGTTCACGACGCAATTCTACATCGAACGAAGCAGCAGCAGATCGATTCGGTGATGGCATTTTCAATTGATTTAGAACTTTGCTTGCGATTTCTAAGCACAAATCTTCAATCAATATCAATGCTTCGTTGCAGATTTCTGCTGTGAAATCCATGTTCATATTTGAATTTTCCTTCATATTCGACAGAAAATATCTTCAGTTATGTGCGATTTATATTTCTCCCATAACTCTGTTGGAGATGAAGAAGAGCCGGTGGTCAATATGATTGCAAACAATGCACGAATTTGATTTGGATCTGACATGTTGGACGCGTCATTAATGCATACATCCCAGTGTCGGTCGTTCTCCAATAAATTCAGAGCTTGACATGCACTACGGAAAGAGGCATGTGTTACGCCGTTGACAAATCTCAATGGCTGGAAAGATGTTGGACCGGGCACATTTACCAACAGTATGCGAAGAAAGAAGCATTCATCTTGATTGGGATACACGGTGTACAGTCTGCCTATCATAGTTTATTTAAATATGCCAGGTTGTCCGTCGACTGGCTCTCCTTGTTTGCGTTGTCCAAATGATTTTCTACTGACATTATATGTGTAATATATAGGCACTTCCGAATACAGCAGTGTTTTTGCAAAGGCGTCATTTTGACATAACGTGAAGAAAGCAGTTAACGTTGTAGCCGGTGGATTCATATTGTTTGTTGCACATTTGCAGCTGTGAAATAAACGTGTTGCCCATTTGCTGATTTTCAAAACGAAAACAAAAAATACTAACGAAATATTTAAATTCAAACGCAGATCAATCAACACAGCTCAATCTCACCACCAATTGCACTGAAAAATAAGAACAGTTAAAAAAGACATAAAAACAATGAAAAAAGAAACAAATAAGCTGTACCCACGAAATGAGCAGTCTGGTAAACAACACAGCTCAATTCAAACGCAACGTCACACAAAATAATTAAATAAAAAAAAAAAATAAAAATCTATGAAAATTCAATTTATCAATGCAATCGAAAACACTGAGATGGAATCGTAACATATTTTGTATATCGTGGGTTGCTCTTACATACAACAGATGGAGCTGTTTTTCCAATAAAACGCATGGTTTTACCTGTCACAGGTGTGGCATCTAAATAGTAGGTATATAAAACATGCATGTATTCGAATGGAACTGTGTATCAAAATTTCAAAGCAATCGGTCAAGAACTTTTGGAGATTACAGCATGTGTTGCTCTTATGTCCTACAGATGGCACTGTTTTAAAAAAAAAACGTGTTTTTTCCTGTCACAGGTGAGGCATGTATATAGTAGCTACATAAAAACACTCGCCGAATCGAATGCATAGTTGCATCAAAATTTCAAAGCAATCGGTAAAGAGGTTTCAAAGATTTCCCTCACATGAAAAACACCCAAAAAACACAGCTTTTAAAAAAATATGCTTTTTCCAGTCACAGACGTGACATCTATATAGGACGTATATAAAAACCCGCTCGGATGCGAATGGAACGTTGTGTGAAAATTTCAAGGCAATCGGCGAAGAACTTTAGGAGATTAGCGATTTTGAACAAAAACGAACATTTACATTTTTATTTATATAAAAGATATTAGCTGGGTGCCGAGTTGGCTGACTGTCGTTGTCACCTAGATTAATAATTGTTAAATGGTGTGGCCAGTCTAATACGGATGTTAACACAGGGTTATTAATAAAACTGTGAGCTGCTGCTCAAGGAGATCTGAATATTCTCACTTCAGTGTGAGGTATGGGACTCAATGTTGTGGGCAACTGACTATGGCCCACTAAAGCCACTTTATACATTAAGCTTTAGCGTAGTAGGGGTGGTAATGTTTAATTAAACTGTAGTTTTTTTTTTGTTTTTTTTATAAAAGAAATATACAAAGTATAGCACAATATATACATGACATGAACCTAAGAACAGAACATAACAACAAAAACATAATCATAAACAGGCATAGAAGAGAACATTGCATAATAAGACCCCAGAAACTCCAGGGACACAAGTCCGAATACAAATAAACATAGAAACGGACACACAACAAATGGACGCATACGGACAAGGAAAGACACAACTAACATATAAAGAATAAACCAGACACACATATAAATACACAATGCACACAAGTACAGAAATAACACAAAGCATAAGCACATCGCACACAAATCATATAAGTAACATAAAAACAAACCATGGCCAAGGCCCAGGCACTACTATATGACAACCCCAAGAAAGAATCTGGGGCGAACAATGAAACACAGAGATACACGTACCCTAAACAAACACACTTCCAGGAAGAACAGCAATCAAACCAACAAAATGAGTAACAAAACAGCCGCATGCAACTCACTCAAGGTACAAGCAACAGCCCACGCAGGAGCCAACATAGAAGCAAACCCACACTCACACACAACCCCACACACCAAACCGAACACACAACCACAGGAGCAACCACACACACACCCAGCACAACTCCCCCGAGGAGGCCCACCGGAGGGCCGGGGATCTAAGATGAAAACAGAAGACCACTCACCCAAAAGCAACCCCACGCACATACCCACCCGTGAACCAACCACGGAACTCGCTCGGAAACGCACGCTGCACCCACCACCACGTGAACCGCAAACGACCCCTCAAAAACCCCAAAAGCCTAGCAACCCCATAACCCTCCCTCCGACCCACCCACACACAATACACAAAGTCAGCAACAAGAAGACAAAGCGTATTACTAACACGGCGCGACCTCCGCGGAAAGGACAAAAACAAAAATCTCAAAAGGTCACCCTGACACTCAGGTCCACAAACTCCAACCAACACGTCCCGAAACCAATCAAGCAAACCCCGCAACCGCCCGCAAAAATAAAAGACATGCAACTGCGTCTCAGGGAGACCACAGTGCACACACGCATCAGAGGCACGCAAACCCAGCATGCACAACCGTGCATTAGTCGCCAACGACAAATGCAAGAGCCGAAACAACAATTCCCGCTGTTGCGGAGCCAGAAACCGAGCCCCCAGCGCCGCCCACACTTCCCCCCAATCCCAACACGGGAACAAACCCTCCACCTGCGGTGGAACACGACGAAACAAAACCCGATACACCGCCTTGACCGACAAGGAAAGGAACCCCGGACAACGGCAGACCTCCCGAAGAATCGCCACCGCCCAAGAGTAAACCGGGGGGGTACAGACCGCCGCCTCCCGACAAACACCAAAATCCACCAAATAGCTAAACCTAACAGAGCAATAATAAATACACAAACCATTGAGCCCCCCCACCCAACTCAAACCCCTGACACAACGAGACCCAAAAGAGCGCCCGAGCCCTCGTGAACACATCAGGAATGCCCACCCCACCCTCCCGCACAGCCAACACCAACGTCGACCGGCGAACTGGGTGGTAACGACCACACCACACATAACGATAAACCTGGCGTTCCAACCCGAAAGCCAGCTTACGATCCAGGGGGAAAACCCGAGCCACGAACCAGACCCGGGACAAAACTTTGCAATTCACAAGCAACGCCCGCTGATAAAGCGTCAACGGGCGCACAGCCAGCAACCCAATCGCAACACCGACACTCCGGGAAACCATATCCCAATTGCAAGCCAAGGACATCTCATAGGAAGCGAACCAGGTAAGCCCCAAAACCCGCATAGAAGTGACAACCAGAAACCACGACCCCACCCACACAAGGCGAGAGGACCACCCACCAAGACCCATAAGACCGGATTTCGCACGATTTACCTGCGCCCCAGTGGCCAACTCAAACCTCTCAACCACAACCTGGACCGCCGCAACCGACCCCTCCGAGGCCATGAACAGGACGGTATCATCTGCATAACCACAGATAGGCAACCGAAGACCCGACGGCAAACGGGGGGGGGGGCGATCAACGGGCATCCCTTAATCGCCCGAAAAAACGGCTCCTGAAAGACGATATACAGGAGCATCGAAAGCGGACAACCCAGCCGCACCGAGCGACGCACAGGGAAAGAATCACTCAAAAACCCATTTACACAGACCCGACTACAACATTGAGCGTACAACATACGCACCAAACGAACAAACAAGGGCGGAAATCCCAGCCTCCCCAACACACGAAATACAAAATCGAGTGACACACGGTCGAAAGCCTTCGACCAATCCAGACAAATCATCGCTGCTGACAAGCGAGCGTCGGACACGTACAAGAGCACATCTCGAAACAATGCATTGCAATGCAACAAGGAACGACCCGGAACACCACAAAACTGCTCCACAGAGACAACAGACGCAACAACACTGCGACACCGACCAGCCAAGACCTTAGACAGGATCTTGTAGTCAACATTCAACAAAGTAATGGGCCGCCAGTTTGAGAATAACCGTAGATCGCCCGACTTCGGGAGAAGCCGCACAATCCCAACGCACTGAGACATAGGCAGAACACACTCCCGAAGACAAGATTGGACCACCTCCAGCAGAACATCCCCCAACACATCTCAAAAGGCGACATAGAACTCAATAGGAAGACCATCCGAACCCGGCACCTTCCCGGAACGAAACGACCGCACCACCACAAGCAGCTCCGCCAAGGAGACCTCTTTCACCAGACCAGCACACTCCGCAACCGACAACCCAGGAAGGCACCGACCCAAGAAATCCTCCGCAAGTGCGGCGTCCCCAGCCACCTCCGCATACAGCGCAGCCAACTCCTGCTGAACATAGTGCAACACCCCACCAGTGTCCGAAACAACCGTCCCATCTGGCCGTTGCAAGGCCGTAAAAGAACAGAGTCCCGCGCGGCCCGTACCTTACTTAAAAGAAATGGAGAAATCCGTTCACCGTCTACCCTCTGACTTACACGAGCCCTCACACGCACACCCTCCGTCCACTCACTCCGCAACCCGCATATACGCGCCTTGCAGTCCACAATCTTATCAAAACAATCAACACCAGCATCGTACCTTACATACAACCTCGACAGCTGCGCCTGCAACAACCGCAGCAACCCAAAGCGCCCAGCAGCCTCGCGCTTAGCAACCACGCGAAAAAACAAACGACACTGCACTTTACACCACTCCAAGACAGACAGAAACTCACAACGCCGGAATCGAATCCCGACCCACCAACACCGAAACTGACGACAAACACGCGGAGAACGCAACAACCCACAGTTTAGCTTCCACCACCCGGCACCGACCCGCACCTGACTGGGTACCCCAACCCGGACCACCACCAAACTGTGGTCGGAGAATGCAACCGGGACAGTGCGAAAATCATACACCGTACATTCCCCACCATTGACATACACCCTATCGATGCGCGAACGCACCCCACGTGCAGCAAAAGTAAACGACAACCCTCCACCAAAGAGCACAGCAGCGTCTCGGAAACCACATGAACGCACCACCTCCAGCAGCGCACCCGAGACATTCTGCGGACGAGCGCTACAACAATCCCGTGCACTCGTCACACAATTGAAGTCCCCTCCAAAAATCATGCCCCGCGTATCATGGCGCAAGAAAGGAAGAAGCCCCACCCGAAAAAACTCCTCCCTCTTCCGACGACGCGCTGCACCCGAGGGGGCGTACACCGTCAAGAACGGAATCACGACGCCCAAAAACTCCACCCGCACAAACAACACCCGCCCATCCTCGTCCAACTCCGTGTGAAGCACGGAGAAGGAGGCCTTACGAGAGAATAACATAAGGGTCCCCCCGAAAGGCGTCCTCGGCGAGTTGAGCACCACATGATAATGCACGCTTAGACACTGCAACACAGACACATCATGCACATTATGCTCCTGTATGAGAGCCACATCCACATGTTGCTCCTGCAAAACATCCAACAGGCCCAACTGGACCCCAAGAGCATTCAAACCCCAAACATTCAAGGACGCACAAACTACAGAGGGCGCCATCGGGACAACCTCAGGACACCCCCAACCCATCGCGACACACAGGCCGCACTTCATCCTGGACCCCAGGGCGATCACAGTGAACACCGCCAGTCGCCGTACCCAGCCCCACGGACGAGCCCTCTGCCGGATCCGCAGAGCCCCCACCAACCGGAACAAGGGCCGAAGACCCCCGACAGTTACTCTTAGACAACACGACCACCAGGTCCCGGTCACCGCGATGAGCCACCCACCCAGAGGTGCCACCATCAGGAGGCGCAGCTGCCGTCACTGGAGGCACCACAGAAGAAACCTCCTCGATGTCCTCGCCCGCAACCTCCATCGCCACACCGCCCTCCGCCCACAACCGACGAGGCGATGTATCCTGAGCCGAACGACGGCGCTTCACATGAGGCTGCTGATCGTCGGTACAACGACCCCCAGCAAGGGGTGCTCCAGAAGAACCCGACGCGGGCGGGCCCAAAGCCGAAGCAGCACGGACACACACAGCAGCAACCTCCACAGCATGGGGCCACAGCTTACCACCACGCCCGGAGACCGGAGCAGAAGGAGCAGGCCCAGAAAGCGGGAGAGCACACTCCAGCTCACAGGGGGCATCCACCACGGACGCCGAGGCAATCGCAGCCGACGAACCACTGGACAAGGCGACCTTTGTAGACGACGAGGGAGTCGACGCAGAGTCAGAGGGCAGGGAGGAGGACACACACCCCACCACCCCAGCATCCCCGGGCAGCAGACAATCTTCAGCAGGGAAGCAGGCACCACACCAACAGCAGCAGCCGAGGACCGCACAGAAGCCTCCGGCCGCGGATGCACCTCCGCCACCACCGAACGAGGAACCCCCGAGGTAGGAGCTCCCGTTCCCACAGAGCACACCGGGGAAGCAGACGTACTATGTCCCGACCAAACAGGGACAGAGGGAGCACTTGCTGAACCCGCCGCAGGAACCACCCCAGGCACCTCGCCAGGGCGAGAAGGCGATGAGGAAGCCCCCCGCGTCTCCAAAGGGGGGAAGTCACCCTCCAAGAAAACGGAGGGAGCCTCAGCCCGAGGAGCATCACAGCTCGCTGCCACATGGCCCTCAGCACCACACCGGAAACAAGTGCGAGTCTGTCCCTGATAAAATACTCTGAGCGAGAGCCCACGATACAGAAGACGAGACGGTACCGGTGACGTAATCTTCATACCTAGCGTACGAATGCCCGTACGCAGCCCGCTCAGCCAACCTGTACGCACATGGTTGAAACGATGAAACTGCACCTCTCCATACTTTCCAAACACAACCCGCAGCTCATCCTCAGAGAACGTCACCGGGACACCATGCACACTCACGTACTGCACGGCCCCCCAGGGATCCGAAACGGCCACAGACACAGCCGTGTCGGTGACTGAAACCGAGTGGCCGGCCCAACGCGCCACAAACTCCTTGTACAGCGAGCTCCTGCAGAAGGTCATCGCCACTCGCGTAGGGGAAAGCTTTTCCAGCCCTATCAAATCCTGGACATCCGCTTGAAGCACATCGACGACAGCAACTTCCACAATCGCCCAGTCTACATTCCCTGAGAAGTCAAGGCACGCCGTGTCCACCCGCCATACGCGGGACACACCACCAATCACCATACCACCAGCCGGGCCTTCCGGCCAGCGGGCGCACCACACCACAATCCACACCCGCCTCCACTCAGCACCAGACGACAACTGGCAGGTCAAACGAGCACATCCTGGCCCTCTGGCGTCCAGTGAGCGAATCCCACGCATGTTTTTACCTGTCACAGGTGTGGCATCTAAATAGTAGGTATATAAAACATGCATGTATTCGAATGGAACTGTGTGTCAAAATTTCAAAGCAATCGGTCAAGAACTTTTGGAGATTACAGCATGTGTTGCTCTTATGTCCTACAGATGGCACTGTCTTAAAAAAAAAACGTGTTTTTTCCTGTCACAGGTGAGGCATGTATATAGTAGCTACATAAAAACACTCGCCGAATCGAATGCATAGTTGCATCAAAATTTCAAAGCAATCGGTAAAGAGGTTTCAAAGATTTCCCTCACATGAAAAACACCCAAAAAACACAGCTTTTAAAAAAAATATGCTTTTTCCAGTCACAGACGTGACATCTATATAGGACGTATATATAAAACCCGCTCGGATGCGAATGGAACGTTGTGTGAAAATTTCAAGGCAATCGGCGAAGAACTTTCGGAGATTAGCGATTTTGAACAAAAACGAACATTTACATTTTTAATTATATAAAAGATATCAGCTGGGTGCCGAGTTGGCTGACTGTTGTTGCCACCTAGATTAATAATTATTAAATGGTGTGGCCAGTCTAATACGGATGTTAACACAGGGTTATTAATAAAACTGTGAGCTGCTGCTCAAGGAGATCTGAATATTCTCACTTCAGTGTGAGGTATGGGACTCAATGTTGTGGGCAACTGACTATGGCCCACTAAAGCCACTTTATATATTAAGCTTTAGCGTAGTAGGGGTGGTAATGTTTAATTAAACTGTAGTTGTAAAAAATAGAGTTAGGCTATATGAATGGCAGTCTGCTGACAGCCGTAACATTATTAATTGTATAGCCTAGCTCCTAACAATAATTCTTAATTAAGAGTATAATATTATCAGTGTTAGTAATTTGTTAGTTGAATTATACTGATTATATAAATCAGTAATTTATATTAAAATGTTCATCAATCCAGTTCGAAGTCGACCATAAAAGATGTGGGGAAATTCACTCTAACATATAACATTATTCAGAAATTTATTAGGAACATGAAGAAGGTTGGTACTGTGATCTATGGATCTCAAATAATAAACTTGATAATTAATTCAAAGAAATTAATTACGATAAGTGGACTGTAAAACTTCAATTTAAATAGAGAAAATCCCTTACACATCTTCTGGAGGGTAAATTATATAATATTAGTCTACATATAGTAGAGAAAAATATTAATTTATCATCATAATTAATTAATGCACAGATAAATAAACTAACTGCTGAATGGAAACGATTAAAGGCTTAGCTGCCAATGTGGAACGAAGATTGCGCCCAGCAGCCCTTATAACCAGTCTAATCCTTTCCGAATTGGGAATCTCTGGCGACACGTGACTCTACCGGCTGAATTACGTCTCCCTTGCAGTAGCTTCATGCTGAACTATGAATCACTTGTAATTTCCACGTAAAGAAATACATCTATATATTTACTCATGAAATCTAAGTGAATAGGTAATAAGAATACCACTCACGGGAGTTATGGGGTTGTTAAACTGCATAATGGCAAGACAACAACATGATTATAAAAATGGCCAAATTAGCAAATCAGTGGTACTCTGCCTTGCCGGACATGGTGTCTCTAACATATGGGAGCTGTCGAATCGATCTGAAGCTCGTTATTGAATGGATGCTCCTCCATTTGATCGATGATAAAGATCAGCTTCATAAGACCAACTGTAATGGCGGCTGTCTCTCCCAAGTCTCCTACTCACAAGTGTCGCGCGGGCCACCTAACGCCGAATGTTGGAAACTTTGGTATTAATCCGCAATATTTTACTCAACGTTTCGAATGGATGGAAACATTGCTGACGATAATTTACGTCACAATAACGTGCTCTATATAACAGCAGATTCTTTCTCACTGTGCAAATCATTTAACCTAAATGACGTTAGATAGACGAGATATATTCGTAGTGGAAATTCAGTTCATCGTTTTGTTTACCCGTCAGCTGATCACAGCTGTATAAAACTATTTCCAGTAATCAGCTATATAATGTGCTATTAGAAATAAATCTATTCATGATTTATATTCTTTAATAAATTTTACAAGTTTAGGCTGGATTAAATTCGATTGGTAAATATGTGGAATTTATTCTCCGGGCTGGTTAACAGATGCAATCTCAGGCATGAATTCTAGGAGAAAGCTGGCATTACTACTCCTCAATATAATAAAGTTAATATTGCTACACTCTTGGTTAGTAGTATTGTAAATTATATTCCTGGGTGCAATAAATTTATAATATTGCACTAGGGGTTAGCATTTGGATGTTGGAAATTTCCAACACCCTCGACCAACACTTGCCCCTCCACCGACCAACACTTGCCCCTCCACCGACCAACACTAGCCCCTCCCCCGACCAACACTAGCCCCCCCAACCTACACTAGCCCTTCCCCCGACCAAATCTAGCCTTTCCCCGACCAACTCTAGTCCCTCCCCGACCAACAGTAACTAATCCCCCGACCAACAGTAACTAATCCCCAGACCAAATCTAGCCCCTCCCCCGACCAACTCTAGCCCCTCCCCTGACCAACTCTAGCCCCTCCCCTGTCCAATACTTGCCCTTCTCCCGTCCAACTCTAGCCCCTCCCCCGACCAACAGTAACCCCATCCCCGACCAAATTTAGACCCTCCCCCGACCAACTCCTGCCCCTTTCCCGACCAACTCTAGCCCCTCTCCCGACTAACACAAGCCCCTCCCAGTCAACTCTTGGAAGCCATATTTGAAATGAATATAATTTTCAGAAGATATTCCATTTAAGATATATTTCCACACTTAAGTTCACAAACACCTCCTTCACACTTTTAAACTCACTAACACGTCTACACATCAACACGTCCACACATATCAACACACCAACACGTCCCCACATCAACACGTCCCTATATCATCACGTCCACACACATCAACACGTCCACACATATCAACACACCAACACGTCCCCACATCAACACGTCCCTATATCATCACGTCCACACACATCAACACGTCCCTATATCATCACGTCCACACACATCAACACGTCCACACACATCAACACGTCCCTATATCATCACGTCCACACACATCAACACGTCCCCATATCAACACGTCCCTATATCATCACGTCCACACACAAGGACTAGGGGCCTCGTAGCCTGGTGGATAGCGCGCAGGACTCGTAATTCTGTGGCGCGGGTTCGATTCCCGCACGAGGCAGAAACAAATGGGCAAAGTTTCTTTCACCCTAAGTGCCCCTGTTACCTAGCAGTAAATAGGTACCTGGGAGTTAGTCAGCTGTCACGGGCTGCTTCCTGGGGTGTGTGTGTGTGGTGTAGAAAAAAAAATAGTAGTTAGTAAACAGTTGATTGACAGTTGAGAGGCGGGCCGATAGAGCAAAGCTCAACCCCCGTAAAAAAAAAAAACACAACTAGTAAACAAATCAACAAGTCCACACACATCAACACGTCTGTACATCAACACGTCCACACACATCAACACGTCTGTACATCAACACGTCCACACACATCAACACGTCTGTACATCAACACACATCAACACGTCCACACACATCAACACGTCCACACACACACAACAGTTTCAGACAAGAGGCTGACACAGTACCACACAAGAGACTAGTGAAAAAGCTGGAGATGCAGGCTGGAGTGAAAAGGAAGGTACTCCATTGGATAAGGGAGTACCTAAGCAACAGAATACAACGAGTCACTGTGAGGGGTGAGGTCTCAGATTGGCGAGACATAACAAGTGGAGTCCCGTAGTGGTCAGTCCTTGGCCCTATACTGTTTCTGATACATGTAAATGATCTCCCAGAGGGTATAGACTCGTTCCTCTCAATGTTTGCTGAGGATGCAAAAATTATGAGGAGGATTGAAATAGAGGATGATAACAGGAGGCTACAAGATAAACTAGACAAACTGAATGAATGGTCCAACAAATGGCTGCTTAAAGTTCAACCCGAGTAAATGCAAAGTAATGAAACTTGGCGGTGGAAACAGGAGGCCAGACACAGGATACAGAATAGGAGATGAAGTACTTCATGAAACGGACAGAGAGAAAGATCTAGGAGTTGATATCACACCAAACCTGCCTCCTGACGCCCAAATAAAAAGAATTACGTCTGCGGCATATGTGAGGCTGGCTAACATCAGAACAGCCTTCAGGATTGATTTTGTAAATGCGCCCAAGAAACATATTGTGCACTCTACATTATTAAAACAGTTAACACTGAAAGGCATCACTGAAAGTACTCAGAGTATGGGTAACGATGTGTATCAGTGCTATACCGACGGCTCTGTAGAAGAAGGTGGACGATGTACAGGATGTGCATGTAATATATTTGAACAATTTTCTCTCGTACATACAGCAATGAAGCGCGTCAATGACTGGGCAAGTACAACTCAAACCGAACTTGCAGGCATATACTTTGCCACTGAATTTTTAAAAGACAAAGGCAGTGGACTTATATACTGTGACTCGCAGAGTGCACTCCTGGCATTGAACGCACATCGTAGTGACACCCAGAAAATAGTTAGTGATATTCGAATGAATGTTTTAGCTGCCAAAGAAAACAGATTTGAAATTAATTTCCTATGGATACCATCACATGTTGGCATTTCAAGGCATGACACTGTTAATATGCTTGCAAAGACAGCCTGTAGAAAACCAGTGGTAGAAATTGATATGGGTATTTCATTAGAAGTGACAAAGAGAATACTTAAACAAATATCTAATGAAGATCTCACCGACCTAACAAATTCTCAAAGACCTGAAAGTTGTAGCATTAAATATTATGATAGATGTCGTGAGGAGACATTCACATATGGGACTAATAGAACAAGAACCCGGCAATGTGATGTTATAGTGGCCAGAATACGCCTGGGATATCGACGTATCTGGCAGCTTTCTCAAACCCCAAATGTCGAGTACACAATGTGTCAACTTTGTGAAAGAGAAAACATGCACTCTCTTGAACATTATATTGTAGAATGTCCCATACTGACTGACTTTCGCCCTCCTGGGCTAAGGTATGCTGAACTCTGTAATTACTATATGAATACTGGAACACTTGATGATATATTGGACTTGTATCCAAGATTGACCATGTAATAGATTAATTATACAATGTATGTATATGATGTAACTATATAACCTGAGCTTGTAAAAGCACCTTAATCACCTTCAGTGATTAAGTGCTTAATTGCACACTAGTTTCTTTATCAGCTATCTCACCCTGTCAGAGTAAATGAGACAAATGTATGTGAATGCATGTGTGTGTATATATGGATGTATATGTATGGGTACAAAGTATACATGGAAGCTGATCAGAATTACATTTCACCTTTGTAAATGTACATTAATGACACTGTGTAAAACACACATCGAACACTTTATGTAAGGCATACATAAATCTGTGTATCTATGTATTTACGTATGTAGGTTAGCTTAGCATGTTAAAAGCACCGAATCACCTTCAGTGGTTGAGTGTTCAATAAACCCTTGAACTATATGTTTAACGCATCTCTAACCCTGTCCATGGAGGACAGAAGAAAATGTATATATGTTGGTTAGCATTGTAAATGCGTGGCTACGTCTGTGGTAGAAAAAAGAACTAAACTAGTCCCAGAACTAAGAGGCATGAGTTACGAGGAAAGGCTGTGCGATATGTACCTTACGGCACTGGAAGACAGAAGAGTAAGGGGAGACATGATCACTACCTACAAAAGCCTCAGGGGAATTGACGGCTGACAAGGATAAACTATTCAACACTGAGGGTACGCGAACAAGGGGTCACAGGTGGAAACTGAGTACTCAAATGAGCCACATGGATGTTAGAAATAACTTTTTCAGTGTCAGAGTAGTTAACAGGTGGAATGCATTAGGCAGTGATGTGGTGGAGGTTAACTCCATACGCAGTTTTAAATGTAGATATGACAGAGCCCAGTAGGCTTAAGAATCTGTACACCTGTTGTTTGACGGTTGAGAGGCGCCAAAGCTCAAAGAGCCAAAGCTCAACCACCGCAAGCACAAATAGGTGAGTACACATCAACGCGTCCACACATCAACACGTCACATTGCAGACGAAGCTGCAAAACTTGCAACTAAGAGAAGAAATGTAGACATTTACATACCAAATCAACAGGGGAAGAACGACCCCAGCCTCCTGAAGCAGAGCCTGGGGGCTGCACGAGCCCCATAAAGTGGACGTCCCGATCCCGCTGTTACGGCCCTATTGGGTCGCAACTGGGGTTCTTCTCTGATGTTATTAGAGTTTGGGTATCCGGCCCCAAGTTAGTAGTGGCTTTCAAGGGCTGTGTTCCGCAACGCAAATAAATTAAAGGGGAAGGGATACAATTGCACTCTATTTAAATATATATTCACACCACCACCATAAATAAATATATAAACAGTCACACGCGGTTACTATGACTACACTTATGTACAATCACTTGTCTTCCTCCGAAGACGCAGGACGTTTCACGGTGCTCAAGACGAGTAGCCCTGGTTCTCTTCTTGTGGCCTCACGATGAATCCTTTGATTCCCTAGGCGAATCTACCCTGGCCACAGGCCAGCCAAATCACAGTCCCACTGGGTGCACCGTCGTGGAGGCCTTCAACCACAAATCCAGCCTGTAGCTGGCAGGTTCCAATCAGCTCTGCTGCGTAGGCCACTCCACGACCGATACTAGGGTTGCGAGCCCTAGACAGGAGCCTCGTGTGATTCCGCTGATCATTCTCCTCTCTTAACACCCCAGTGGCTAGTCTTCTCCACCAGTTAGCCCTGGGTACGACAATTCCTGGTTCTGCCACCTCACAGGCAGGCTAACACAACAGTGTTCATCCGGGGGGTGACTCACAGCTTCTGCAGCAAACACGTAGAGATACTATGGCTGCCTTGGGTAGACTGCCCCACCATCCGATTCAGCAGTCCCAGGTCAACTCTGTAATCAGACACGTCATTAGTACTGGGTACTCTCTAGGGCACTTCACTTACAGGCTTAGACACAAACGCCCACCTATCCATTTCATAGATGGCATTGCTATCTAAGCGTCACCTCACCAGAGGTCAGCAGCGGCTATGTTATGAGCTGGATAAGACGGGAAACCAGCCCCTGTGGCCGGTATATCTCGTCCTCACTAGATGGCGTCGTCCATTTGGAGGGGGTTTCGGGAGCTGACTCACAGATGGCGTGGACGTCACTGCTCCGTGCTACGACGTTGGGCTCGGGTCCATAACACCCGCACCTACGGGTTCCTGACAGAGATCATCACAGCCCACTTTCACCCGAGGCCGGTTTCCTTCATGACCCAACAGAAGGAAGAGTGATATTTATTAAATGCAACAATTATTATTATAATAATAATATAAATAATTAATAATTATCATTCTTCCTTCTACTTGGTCGTGAAGGAAGCCGGCCTCGGGTGAAAGAGGGCTGTGATGATCTCTGTCAGGAACCCGTAGGTGCGGGACCGGGACGTCCACCTCCCGGGGCTCGTGCGACCCTCAGGCTCTGCTTCAGGAGGCTGGGGTCGTTCTTGCCCTTGCTGGGGTGGTTCTTCTCCGGCCCCGACCACGGCGGTCTCCGGGTTTGGAGTCCCAGCACATTCTTTCACCACCTTCGAGGTCATCCCCAGAACTCACAGTTCCTGCGACGGTGCTGGAACCAATCGTATCGGCGATTGCCTTTCCATTGGAGACGCCGTGGAGAGGCGGAACCTGCTACTTGGGTAACAACTTCTCCTCCATATTAACCTACCCTGGCTTTGCGCCCTGGGGAGGCCACTCCAGACCAACAACCAGAGCGCAACACTCCTGAGACAATGGATGCCTACTACTACTACTACATACCACAGAGTCTATCACAGATTAAGAAAGTAATTAGAAACAGAGCGATGCAAAAGATGTACAGTGACCACAAAACAGCAGTTGCAACATCAGGATCTGCGGGTTGGTACAAGAATTCAACCGACTGCGAACCACTTATGTTGATGAAAGGGAACAGTAGAACAATAGAAGTACACTTACATCGCATCAAGCTAGGATACCCATGCGCATGGGAAATATGCTTATAGGTTCCAGAAGATGAGAGGAAATGTCAGCACAGTGGAGAAATGCCCGACAGACCACTGGAACATTATCTAACACAGTGCAGAGTTGCAAACCCATTAAGATTTCAAGTTAGATTCAACAGAGCAGAAGAAGTTGTTAAACACATGGGACAAAATCTTACAGAAGTGACCATACGAGTCATAAATACTCATACTCCGCCTACAATTAAAACAGAAACAAGCAACAGTTAGTGAGCCAGCCAGAGGCTTAGGGCCCGCGCAGGAATATCCCTGCAAAGGAATAAAAAATCAACACGTCCACACATCTACAAGTCCACACACATCAACAAGTCCACACACATTAACACGGCAACACACATCAACACGTCCACATATGAACAAGTCCACACACATCAACACGTCCACATATCAACAAGTCCACACACATCAACACGTCCACATATCAACAAGTCCACACACATCAACACGTCCTCACACATCAACACGTCCACATATCAACAAGTCCACACATATCAACACGGCAACACAAATCAACACATCAACACGTAAACATAACAATTCTTTCAATCCATTTTATTTTTCTTCGTTTTTGTTGGCAGGGATATTCCTGCGCGGGCCCTAAGCCGCTGGCTGGCCCACTAAGTGTTGCTTGTTTCCGTTTTCCTGGTAGTAACAGTAGTTGGGGTCCTGGTAGTAACAGTAGTTGGGGTCCTGGTAGTAACAGTAGTTGTCATCCTGGTAGTAACAGTAGTTGGGGTCCTGGTAGTAACAGTAGTTGGGGTCCTGGTAGTAACAGTAGTTGTCATCCTGGTAGTAACAGTAGTTGGGGTCCTGGTAGTAACAGTAGTTGTCGTCCTGGTAGTAACAGTAGTTGGGGTCCTGGTAGTAACAGTAGTTGTCGTCCTGGTAGTAACAGTAGTTGGGGTCCTGGTAGTAACAGTAGTTGGGGTCCTGGTAGTAACAATAGTTGTCGTCCTGGTAGTAACAGTAGTTGGGGTCCTGGTAGTAACAGTAGTTGGGGTCCTGGTAGTAACAGTAGTTGTCGTCCTGGTAGTAACAGTAGTTGGGGGTCCTGGTAGTAACAGTAGTTGTCGTCCTGGTAGTAACAGTAGTTGGGGTCCTGGTAGTAACAGTAGTTGGGGTCCTGGTAGTAACAGTAGTTGTCGTCCTGGTAGTAACAGTAGTTGGGGTCCTGGTAGTAACAGTAGTTGGCGTCCTGGTAGTAACAGTAGTTGGGGTCCTGGTAGTAACAGTAGTTGGGGTCCTGGTAGTAACAGTAGTTGTCATCCTGGTAGTAACAGTAGTTGTCATCCTGGTAGTAACAGTAGTTGGGGTCCAGGTAGTAACAGTAGTTTTGGTCCTGGTAGTAACAGTAGTTGGCGTCCTGGTAGTAACAGTAGTTGGCGTCCTGGTAGTAACAGTAGTTGGCGTCCTGGTAGTAACAGTAGTTGGCGTCCTGGTAGTAACAGTAGCTGTCGTCCTGGTAGTAACAGTAGTTGGCGTCCTGGTAGTAACAGTAGCTGTCGTCCTGGTAGTCAAGTTGGGGATCAGGTGAGCGTGCGTGCTCGCGTGCGTCCGCCCCGGGAACTCTTGTCTGGGTGATATTCCCGTTAGAGGTAACTGAAGGAGGAGAGTTTCGTGGTGTGAAAGAACTCTATTAATCAAAACTTATACTGTAAAATGTTTTAATCTGTATCAAATTATATTTCTAATTGCTTGTATATTATGTTAAATAGTTTTAAAGGAGTGCATTAATTGTGTACAATGTTTGTGTGTTCTCAGGGAGCAACAAGTTGGTGTTTAACCCTGAGAGAGGCTTCTACCGCTACACTGACACTCTCTCCTCTGCCTGGAAACCTCTCACCATCCCTCAACTCCGAAAATATGCCTCTGATAACTACTCTCTCATATTTAGGTACGTTGTTCTTGTTTTTCCTAAAACACATACACACAAAAGAACATAAGTCCATAATCGAGAAGATACGAAGGAGGAGACCAGTAGTAAAAAGACCTCGTCTTGGATAGTTGTAAAGGACAGGGGCCTTAAGAAGACTTTGATAAAGCCGCCTACAGACGCCCTAAGAACTTCTTATTCATTTGCCGTATTGGAGAACGAGTGCTGTGGTCAGACTGCGGATCACGCGAAATGGAAAGCAACGAAGCGCAGGCCTCTTAAAGAGTAAAGGAAGTACCTAAGCGAACTTTAGTTGTGGGAGATTCCCAGATAACGTATTTGGATAGAACGTTTTGTGCTAGAGATAGGGGGAACAGTTTAAGGGTTTGCTATCCCGGAGCTGGTATTGGTGATATTATAAACAACATGAATGATATTATAGCTGGAAATGGGAACAATCCCGTTATTTCCATTAGCGTGGGAGGAAATGATGGTGGTCGAGTTAGGAGTGAGGAACTGTTTCAGAGGTATAAAACAGCCATAGAATTAGTTAGGAGCAGGGGAGGAATCCCGATCATATGTGGCATTCTTCCAAGAAAGGGAGTGGGAAATGAATGGATGTCGAGGAATTGAATTGGTGTCAATTGCCGGCTGGAAAGATATTACAAATTAAATGCAATATCTTTCATAGACAACTGGGAACACTTCTATGGAAGAAATAAAATATATGCTCGCGATGGGGTGCATCTATCGAGGGCTGGGGTTGTTGCTGTTGCGAACTCGTTGGAACCAGTGGTTGGAGGTGTTTGTTTGAGTTTAAACTGTTAGTAGATAGAGGTATGGGAATTGATTTGGAGGAAGGAGATAATAAAAGTATGTGTTTGTGGGAGAAAAGAATTGGCAAAATGATCAGGGAAAGAAAAGAGCCTCAAAATAACAATTCACTTAGGATATATTACACTAACACTAGAAGTCTAAGAAATAAAATAAACGATTTAAATGCTCTTGTCTGCACAGAAAAAATAGATATTATTGCACTTACCAAAACGTGGATGAATGTAGAAAATAGAGAGCTATTAGCTGAATATCAAATAAATGTATTTAAACTATTTCACACAGATAGAAATATTAGACGAGGAGGGGAGTAGCCATATATGTTAGGGACAATTTGAAATGTAGTCTCAAAGAGGGAATCAAATCTGAGCCACATACAGAAACTATTTGAATAGAATTAAACGAAAAAGCAAACATTATAATAGGAGTTATATATAGGCCACCAAATTTAGACAGAATGGAAGCAAAGCATCTATGGGATGAAATATCTAGAGCATCTAGATCAAACAGTATTTATGTCATGGGTAACTTTAATTTTAGTGGATTAAACTGGTTGAACAAAACAGGAAATAATGAAGCAGAAGATTTTCTAGAATTAATTGACGATTGCTTTCTTACGCAACACATTAAGGAACCAACGTGGGGAAATAATATTATAGACATCTGCAACAACGAGTAGCAACATCTGGAAATTTGCAGATGTTGCTACTCAAACCTGAATCTAAATCATTTTAATATATTATAAACAACAGAGGTCCCAGGATAGAGCCATGAGGCACTCCACTAACAACATTATCCCACTCTGACTTAACCCCATTTATACTAACTCTCTGTTTCCTTTGGAATAGCCATGCCCTAATTCAACTTAATATAGCACCCCAAATACCATGAGCCTCAATTTTTTTAATCAGTCTTTCATGTTACACTGTATCAAAAGCTTTGCTAAAGTCAAGATAAACAACATCACAATTCTTACCACTCTCAACTGCCTCAACTATCCTGGAATATAAAGATAGCAAATTTGTTAAACATGAACGGCCATTTGTAAAACCATGTTGCGACTCATTTATTAATTTATGCTTTTCAAGATGAAGACGAATTGTATTTGCAATTATCGATTCAAGTAACTTTCCAACAAAAGACGTTAGGCTAATTGGCCGATAGTTTGATGCAAGTGATCTATCTCCTTTCTTAAAAATTAGTACCACATTAGCTACCTTCCATGACTCTGGCACTCTGCCTGACTCAATTGATTTGTTAAATATGGTAGACAGTGGCTCGGAAAGCTCCTCTTTGCATTCTTTAAGCACCCTTGCAAACACTTCATCCGGCCCTGGGGATTTGTTTGGTGTTAGTTTTACTATATGTTTAATTACATCCTCGCTGGTAACTGCTAAACTAGTTAACCTGTCCTCATCCCCACCCACATATATTTTTTCGGCTGAAGGCATATTGTTAAGTTCCTCTTTAGTAAATACATTTAAAATATTTGCTCATCTCATAAAATACTACTCATCTCCTCGTTATTA
Source organism: Procambarus clarkii (assembly GCF_040958095.1). Taxonomy (NCBI): domain Eukaryota; kingdom Metazoa; phylum Arthropoda; class Malacostraca; order Decapoda; family Cambaridae; genus Procambarus; species Procambarus clarkii. Next base: position 2,400,667 of record NC_091237.1, read on the forward strand.
TCTGTTATTTGACCTGTCTCAGTTTTTAATGGACCTATCCTTTCCCTAGTCTTAATTCGATATAACTGAAAAAACCCTTTAGGATTTGTCTTTGCTTGCCCTGCTATGCGAACTTCGTAGTTTCTTTTTGCTTTCCTTATCTCTTTTTTAACATTTCTAACCAGTTGTTCGAAATCCTGTTCTAAACTAAATTCCTTATTCTTAATCTTTTTGTACCACGCTCTCTTTTTACCTATAAGGTTCTTCAGATCCTTTGTTATCCACTTTGAATCATTAGTCCTAGATATATTCAATTTATATTGTATACTACGTTCCTGGGCTTTGCTTAGAATATTTTTAAATAGATTATATATTGAATCCACATCGAAATCTCCTTTTTCGTCACCTGTCGCTGGGTTCACGTCTAGCCCACACCCCATCCCCAAGACATTCCAATCTATTTGACCCAAAAAATTTCTTAGGCTATTGAAATCAGGTTTTCGAAAATCAGGCACTGTAACAGAATTTTCTCCTACAGATCTATTCCATTCGATGCTAAATCTGATTACTTTGTGATCACTGTTCCCTAGCTCACTCCTTATTTCAATGTCCTTAATTTGTGTTTCCCTGTTAGTTAACACTAAATCTAAAATATTATTTACCATCGTTGGTTCCTTAATGTGTTGTGTAAGAAAGCAATCATCAATTAATTTTAGATAATCTTCTGCTTCATTATTCCCTGTTTTGTTCAACCAGTTTATTCCACTAAAATTAAAGTCACCCATGACATAAATACTGTTAGGTCTAGATGCTCTAGATATTTCACCCCATAGATGCTTTGCTTCCACTCAGTCTAAATTTGGTGGCCTATATATAACTCCTATTATAATATTATTAGCTTTTTTTGTTTAATTCTATCCAAATAGTTTCTGAGTGTGGCTCAGATTTGATTCCCTCTTTGAGACTACATTTCAAATTGTCCCTAACATATATGGCTACTCCCCTCCTCGTCTAATATTTCTATCTGTGTGAAATAGTTTAAATCCATTTATTTGATATTCAGCTAATAGTTCTCTATTTTCTCCATTCATCCAAGTTTCGGTAAGTGCAATAATATTATTTTTTTGTGCAGACAAGAACATTTAAATCGTTTATTTTATTTCTTAGACTTCTAGTGTTAGTGTAATATACCCTAAGTGAATTGTTATTTTGAGGCCCTTCTCTTTCCCTGATCATTTTGCCAATTCTTTTCTCCCACAAACACATACTTTTATTACCTCCTTCCTCCAAATCAATTCCCATACCACTATCTACTAACAGTTTAAACCCAAACAAATGTCTTTAACCACTGGTTTCAACGAATTCTCAACAACAACAACCCCAGCCCTCGATAGATGCACCCCATCGCGAGCATACATTTCATTTCTTCCATAGAAGTGTTCCCAGTTGTCTATGAAAGATATTGCATTTGATTTGCAATATCTTTCCAGCCTTTCCATCCTATGTTCTTAAATTGATTGGAAAGTGTTGGGCATAGGGGGGTGGGCCGGTCTTGGAGCAAGACGTGAACCCAGCAAAGTGTGATGTAAAGGAGGATTTCGATTTGGATTCAAAATGTAACTTATTTACAAATATTCTAAGCATAACACAAGAAAGTGGTATACCTTACAAATTGAATAGATCAAATACAAATGACCCGAAATGGATAACAAAGGATCTGAAAAACCTTATAGGTAAAAAGAGAGCTTGGTACAAAATGATTAAGAATGGGGAAGTCAGTTTAGAACAGGAATTCGCACAACTGGTTAGAAATGTTAAAAAAGAGATAAGAAGAGCAAAAAGAAACTATGAAGTTCGTATAGCAGGTCAAGCAAAGGCAAATCCTAAAGGTTTTTTCAGTTATATTATCATATATTACGATATTCTATTCAGTTATATTATCATTTCAGTTATGTTATCAATGTTCAGGTAGTAACATTATCATCGCAATAATGGAAGGTGTGGTGAAGGAACTGATGAACCTAGTTGGAGCTCTGAGAGCAGAGATTGATTCCCTACGGGATATCGCAGTGGATCTTCCTTCCGCTACTTTGGCTCTGTGGCGACTTTTGATAGTTGAGAATATTTTCTTCTTGATTTGCTCCTCTATGTGTGAGAAACTTGGAGGTATTTGAACCTGTATAACAGGTAGAGCAGTCGCAGTTTTTGCTAGTGAGTCTGACTTTTCATTACCATCTATGCCAATGTGACTTGATATCCAATTTAGGGTGATTGACAGATCTCGATTATGGGCTTCTTTTCCTTTATGTTGAATTTCTGTGATGAGTTGTATATTATCTCTGTGCTGACTGGATAACAATGCCTGGAGTGAAGATTTAGAGTCTGTATGAAAGATGACATCATGTTAATTATTTTCAATTGTATAGTTTATTGCCTCCTTCAGGGCATATAATTCTGTTTGCAATGTTGAGCACCCACTATTCATGCTCCAGTAAGCTTCATGGTTGGTAGTGTAAACTGCTGCCCCAGCAGAACCTTTTTCTTAATCAACTGATCCTGTCGTGACGCTGAACCCCGGTTCATTCCGAACACAGCGATTACACAACACATAACACCTTGCCTCAGCAACCGTTACTACCACCGTGTACTTCTACACACACCAGACCCTTGAGGCGTACCACTAGGTTTGTACTGGAACACAATGAGTGAACATATGGAAGGTATTTAAAGGCCGTCGGGTTTTGTCATTTAATTACAAAGAATAGACTGACAAATAATAACATATTAACATACTCTATTAGGTCAATACACTTCCAATACCCATAAACCACTTGACCTCCGTGGTCACCACATGCACTCATAACTTCCGCCTAAGTCCCTAATACGGAATGATTACTACAACACTCCACACCCGGTTAGTCTTTCATTCAATACTCACATACTGCAGACTTAACTTCGTCACTAAGATCACATCAGGTTCTCGCATAGCTGTCTGCTACACTTCGCTGCTGCCGCAACCGGAGACCTCGGAGGACTTGCCAGTTCCACTCCCACGACAAGACTCCTCCAGTCAGCCATCTACCTCAAACATTTCACCCCGCCTCTCAAGGAAGGTATAATCCGATTAACCTTATCCCTAGAGCGGTAACCTTGTTCTTAGAAGCCTGAGTCCTCTTTCCAGGAATTATTAATTTGGCTAAGCAGCTGCGGTCTTAATCCATTGACCTTTCTTAGATATGTGATCCATAGTCTGTCTACTTAACATGTACTTCCAGTCATCATTCGTTAAGTGTTGTAGTAATGATCCTCTAGCTAATAATCCCTCCTAACTTGTGGATTACAACACGCCGTCTGTGAAGAAACTGATCTGTCTGTGAAGATGTGAGTCGTTGTGGGTCTAGAGATAGTTTCCATTTGTTGCTCTATTACTTCCTTGAGCCTCTGTGGGTCACATGCTGATTTTTTAACTGGTAATCTTTCAATGATTATCTTTAGATTCGGTTCTTCCCATGGAGGAGGCTGTCGAAAGTGTTGATATGATCTATCTTCCCCTTTGTTTTTAATGGTCCATTTCAGGTCCATTTTCTCTAAAATCTTGACCACATTATCCATCCATGAGCTTGTTCTATACTGTAGGTTTTTCTGAAAGGATCTCTGTATGCTGTCTTTGATTGACAGCCTGGCGGTTGTTCCAGTAAGTTTTCCTATTATGGTGGCTATCCTTTGTTTCATCCTGTTTTCTAATGCTGGTAAATTTGTTTCCATTCTAAGGTTCTCTCTACGCGTCCATATAGGTGCTCCCAAAATTGTTCTCAGAGCATCATTTTGAGACACTTCCAGCTTCTCCCATTGGTTATCACTGTGGGATGTAAGAGCAGGAGCAGCAAAGTCAATGAGTGACCTAACTGCTTGAACGTAGTACATTTTGAGTACTGGTAGAGATGCACCCTCTCTAAGACTGGTCAGAGAGCGCAAAGCTGAGTTTCTGGCTTTACAGCGTTGCCGAAGATATTCAATTTCTTGAGTGAATTTCAACTGGTTGTCTATTATGTCTCCTAGGTATTGAAAAGAGGTAACCCACTCAATTTCTTGTCCTTGTATTGCCAGATTGATGTCTTGAGTTCTCATTTTAACGGCCATTGCTTTTGTTTTATTGCTGTTATTTTCACTGCTATGCGTTCCGCTTCCCTGCTGATAATATCTAGGCATTTTTGTGCATGGTTCCTTGCGCCTTTGCCATTGATGATGACCACAAAATCGTCTGCATAGTTAAGAAGTTTGGCTTTTGGTAGCTTGAATTTCATGAATTGTTCCATGAGCCAGTTGAAGAGGAAGGGGCTTAGTATTCCTCCCTGCGGAGTTCCATTTTCCCGCCTCTTTGAGGTCGATGTTTTTCCTTGGATTTTGACTTTAGCTTCTCGGTTAAGCAGGCTTCCTTTGGTAAAAGCAGGAGCGTGTCCTTTGATTTCCTTATCCATAAGGCAGCACAGTGTAGCTGGAGCACTGGCTAACTCGAAGGGTTTTTCAAGGTCTAGAAAAATAAGGATTCCAGGTTTATCATTGATTTTATCCAGGAGGGAGGTAAGGCATTCTGTGGTTCAAACACCTTTTCTGTAAGCAAACATGTTTTAGTGTAGTGGATTGGCTTTCCATTCAATTAGATTAAGGGCCATTCTTTCTGCAGTTTTGGCCAGACAGCTTGTTAATGAGATGGGTCTTGGATTTCCTGGGTCTTTAGGTTTTGGAATGGGAACTATAATTGCACTGTTCCAAGAGTAGTCGGGTTCTTGTCACCCATACTCTGTTGATGAGATTCAAGAAGGCTTCTTCGCCCTTTTCTCCTAGCTTGGCTAGCATGTTGTAAGTGATTTTGTCCTCACCTGGAGCTGTGTTTTTAGTTTTCTTTGTAGCACTTCTGAGTTCTTCAGATTGAAAGGTTGGTCTAGTTCGTCAGGTAAGGCTAAAGCATCATCTATTTTTTCCATCTTGCTGCTTGAAGTCTTTGTTGGTGAGTCAGAGTTGCTTGAGGAAGTTGAGTGGAACTGGCTCTTGAAGCAAATAGATTTGCTAGCCTTTCTGCTTCTTGCTCTGGATGAACATGGTGCGGCGGAGCAGGAGGCGATTTTCCTTTGGCCTTGTTGATCTGCCTCCAGATGTCGCCCAAGGACGTATGCTGATTTAGCTTGGCACACCACTCGAGCCATTTTTCTTCTCTGATTTTTGCTGTTTCTTCGAACAATCCCATTATTTGTATTAGTTCGGGAGGAAATGATGTTAGTCGAGTTAGGAGTGAGGAACTGATTCAGAGGTATAAAACAGTCATAGAATTAGTTAGGAGCAATGGCTCGAGTGGTGTGCCAAGCTAAATCAGCATACGTCCTTGGGCGACATCTGGAGGCAGATCAACAAGGCCAAAGGAAAATCGCCTCTGCCGCACCATGTTCATCCAGAGCAAGAAGTAGAAAGGCTAGCAAATCTATTTGCTTCAAGAGCCAGTTCCACTCAACTTCCTCAAGCAACTCTGACTCACCAACAAAGACTTCAAGCAGCAAGATGGAAAAAATAGATGATGCTTTAGCCTTACCTGACGAACTAGACCAACCTTTCAATCTGAAGAACTCAGAAGTGCTACAAAGAAAACTAAAAACACAGCTCCAGGTGAGGACAAAATCACTTACAACATGCTAGCCAAGCTAGGAGAAAAGGGCGAAGAAGCCTTCTTGAATCTCATCAACAGAGTATGGGTGACAAGAACCCGACTACTCTTGGAACAGTGCAATTATAGTTCCCATTCCAAAACCTAAAGACCCAGGAAATCCAAGACCCATCTCATTAACAAGCTGTCTGGCCAAAACTGCAGAAAGAATGGCCCTTAATCTAATTGAATGGAAAGCCAATCCACTACACTAAAACATGTTTGCTTACAGAAAAGGTGTTTGAACCACAGAATGCCTTACCTCCCTCCTGGATAAAATCAATGATAAACCTGGAATCCTTATTTTTCTAGACCTTGAAAAAGCCTTCGAGTTAGCCAGTGCTCCAGCTACACTGTGCTGCCTTATGGATAAGGAAATTAAAGGACACGCTCTTGCTTTTGCCAAAGGAAGCCTGCTTAACCGAGAAACTAGAGTCAAATTCCAAGGAAAAACATCGACCTCAAAGTGGCTGGAAAATGGAACTCCGCAGGGAGGAATACTAAGCCCCTTCCTCTTCAACTGGCTCATGGAACAATTCATGAAACTCAAGCTACCAAAAGCCAAACTTCTGAACTATGCAGACGATTTTGTGGTCATCATCAATGGCAAAGGCGCAAGGAACCATGCACAAAAATGCCTAGATATTATCAGCAAGGAAGCGGAACGCATAGCAGTGAAAATAAACAGCAATGAATCAAAAGCTATGGCCGTTAAAATGAGAACTCAAGACATCAGACTTGCCAATACAAGGACAAGAAATTGAGTGGGTTACCTCTTTTCAATACCTAAGAGTCATAATAGACAACCAGTTGAAATTCACTCAAGAAATTAAATATCTTCGGCAACGCTGTAAAGCCAGAAACTCAGCTTTGCGCTCTCTGACCAGTCTTAGAGAGGGTGCATCTCTACCAGTACTCAAAATGTACTACGTTCAAGCAGTTAGGTCACTCATCGACTATGTTGCTCCTGCTCTTACATCCCACAGTGATAACCAGTGGGAGAAGCTGGAAGTGTCTCAAAATGATGCTCTGAGAACAATGCTGGGAGCACCTATATGGACGCGTAGAGAGAACCTTAGAATGGAAACAAATTTACCAGTATTAGAAAACAGGATGAAACAAAGGATAGCCACCATAATAGGAAAACTTATTGGAACAACCGCCAGGCTGTCAATCAAAGACAGCATACAGAGATCCTTTCAGAAAAACCTAAAATATAGAACAAGCTCATGGATGGATAATCTGGTCAAGATTCAAGAGAAAGTGGACCATTAAGAACAAAGGGGAAGATAGATCATATCAACACTTTCGATAGCCTCCTCCATGGGAAGAACCGAATCTAAAGATAATCATTGAAAGATTACCAGTTAAAAAATCAGCATGTGACCAACAGAGGCTCAAGGAAGTAATAGAACAACAAACGAAAACTATCTCAAGACCTACAGCGACTCACATCTTCACAGATGGATCAGTTGATCAAGAAAAAGGTTCTGCTGGGGCAGCAGTTTACACTACCAACCATGAAGCTTACTGGAGCATGAATAGTGGGTGCTCAACATTGCAAACAGAATTATATGCCCTGACGGAGGCAATAAACTATACAGTTGAGAATAATTTACATGATGTCATCATTCATACCGACTCTAAATCTTCGCTCCAGACATTGTTATCCAGTCAGAACAGAAATAATATACAACTCCTCACAGAAATTCAACATATTGGAAAAGAAGCCCATAATCTAGGGCTGTCAATCACCCTAAATTGGATATCAAGTCACATTGGCATAGATGGTAATGAAAAGGCAGACTCACTAGCAAAAGCTGCCACTGCTCTACCTGTTGTATAGGTTCAAATACCTCCAAGTTTCTCACAGAATAAGGAGCAAATCAAAAAGAAAATATTATCAACTATCAAAAGTCGCCACAGAGCCAAAGTAGCGGAAGGAAGATCCACTGCGATATGGTACGAACAAGCCACTGGTTACTCCTCTTTCAAGCCTGGCAAAAGGATATCCAGAGACATTGCAGTAGCCATACACAGAATCAGACTTGGGTACAAGTGCTGCTGGGAGGTAATGAACCCAATAGTTAAAAAGTGTCACTTCTGTGGAACTGAAGCAGAGGCGCCGCTATTGCACTACTTACTGGAATGTGAAGCTACTGAAGCCCTGCGCATCAAACTCAACATTAATCCAACGACAGCAGCTGCATTAGATGCACATTCCACCGCGACTACAATGATTAGAAAAGCTGTTGAGGAATGGGACTCATTAGTGAGCATTCTGCATCTACATCCGCCACCAAGATAATTTTAATAAAACAAGATTAAAACCAGTGCACTAAAACAGAAGCGATAAATAAGCAGGGAAAAAGGAGGAATCCCCCACCTCTATTTTAAACTTAGACCCAAATATCACAGAAACAAGGTTATCATGAATAACCAAAGTCAATTACGGGTTCACCATAGCCCGTGCTACATGGACACTTCGTTCTGAGTAGCTAAATCTGAAACAAAAACAACAACAGTTAGGAGTAAGGGAGGAATCCCGATCATATGTATCATTCTTCCAAGAAAGCTCGGTTGGGATTACTCCATGGAATCTGCCATTCTGAAACTCGCAGATTTCCTTGTCACTTTCTGCATATGCCCCCTCTGTTTTCCTTAGTCATGTCACTTGGTCATTCACTAACATTTTCCTTCTTATATGACTATGTAGTAATTTAGGTTGATTTTTCGCTTTGATTGCAATATCGTTCTCATGGTTCATTTCCAATATTCTCCTGTTAGTTTAGTTCATGTATTATGCATTCCATACCCATCTTGTGGGCGGTAGTGGAAAAGGATTACAGAGGCTTAATGGGTTAATGGTTAAGGGTTAATGGGCTCCGGGACTGAACCCCACAATTCATTTAGCTAAGCAAGTTACAATCTAGATGAGCTAGTCATAAAATTCAATACACATCGTCACATCAACAATGGGCTCGAGATCGACCACAAGTACAGTTTCTAAATTAAGCCACTGACATATATGGAGAGCTAGTGTCAAAATTGATTTGTTTGCCCTGCACACCGCCCCCAATCCATTGGGCATCGGTGGATAGGTAACAATCACTTAGTTATTACCTACAGTTAGCAAACTGGGGATATTTGGCCAAGACTTCTGGTAGCAGATCATATTGAATGAAGTATTTACACTTCTTGAACATTTGTAAAGGAATTGTCTCTGAATTCACATATCTTTTCGCACTCTTTATATTTATATATTCGTTCCTAGCTCTTTTGCATCTTATCCTGTTGTCGTCTGTTTTTTATCCTCTGTACTCCTCCACTCCCTTCTCCTTCTCATTTGTGCTTCCTGGCACTGTCAATTAAACCATGCGTTTCTATTCCCTCGAACATTTTCTTTTACTGTTGGTATAAAATACATTGGCCACCTTGCATTTCCACTTGACTAAGTCCATCATATCTTTCACTGTTTTTCCTATTTGTTCTTCTTCCCCCTGCACTTTTCCCAGATATTATGTTATACTCCTGTAATCCTCTTTCTTATAGTCTCTCCGCCTTTCCCAGACCTCTTGCCCCGTGGTCACAATTTTAAGTTCAATTATGTAGTCAAAGACTAGGACACAGTGGTCACTGGTTCCTAGTGGTATTTCATGTTCCATATTCGTAATGTCTTCGTCATTCTGGGTAAAAATCAGGACTAATAGGCTTGGTGTAGTTCTTCATAAGTTGGGTTAGGAAAATCCTGTCTTATAACTTCCACTAATCTTCCTCCCCACGTTTCTTCCCAGCCATGTGGATTTCTTGATTCACAGTCGAGCTTTCCCTAATTGAGGAGTGTGTGTGTGTTTAATATATACTACATATTATAAAATTAATAGGTCAGAAATCAGTACATTAGACAACCAATGGTTGGACAAGTTTACAGCTCGATCCTCCATGCACAAATAGGTGAATACACAAACACACTCAAACACTATTCACTCACAGAACACAGACCACGAACCTTATTCACTCACAGAACACAGACCACGAACCTTATTCACTCACAGAACACAGACCACGAACCTTATTCACTCACAGAACACAGACCACGAACCTTATTCACTCACAGAACACAGACCACGAACCTTATTCACTCACAGAACACAGACCACGAACCTTATTCACTCACAGAACACAGACCACGAACCTTATTCACTCACAGTACGCAGACCACGAAAAACTATTCACTCACAGTACACAGACCACGATTTGCAGAAATGCTTAAAAAGAGCCCTGAAGCTAGGTCTGCAGTTAGAGAAGTTGCCATGGAAGTGGCTTCTTCTCAGGAAGCAGCTAGATGTACTAGCCAGATGATAGAACAAAAAAGAGCAGTAGTAATAATAGGCATTCAGGAGCAAACAGGGACCAGTCGAGTGGAAAGGAGAGACAAGGACAAAAATGAAGTTAATGAAATCCTTAAAGGGATAAAGATGGAAAGGGCTGACCAAGATATTGAAAAGGTTTTCAGAGTTGGACAGTACAACAAGGACAGAGACCATGTAATAAAGGTGGTATTCAAGAGCGAGAGAACAAAAGAGAACTTGCTAGCAAGGAAGAGCAGACTAGCAAATGTACAGAGGTTCAAAAAGGTATTCCTGCAGAGGGATATGACAAGGGATGAGAGAGAGAGAGGGCAGCAGCTGCGAGGAGGGAGTGCAGGGAGAAAAAGGAATCAGGGAGCCACAACCCCGAGCCCTACAATCCCAGAGGGGAGCAGGGAACCCTCCACAAGCGACTCAACAGACACAGTGAGAGAAGCTCCTCCCCCATCCTCCATCCAATAGATGCCCTACCCCCCCCATGCCCTCCCTAATCTTCCATGCCCTCCCTTCTCCCCCACCCCAAAGCCCTCCTTAATACTCCATGCCCTCCCTTCTCCCCCATCCCCAAGCCCTCCATTCTCCCCTGTCCCCCCCTAAACCCTCCAGTATCCTCCACCCTCCTGAGCCCTCCCTCCCCCTCCCCCACTCTTCTCAGCCCTCCCTTTTTCCTCATCCCCCTCAGCACTCCCTATCCCACAACCTTCCCCCCCCAAGCCCTCTTTCCTTTTATGCCCCCCCCAAGCCCCCCATTCCTTCTCATTCCCCCAAGCCCTCCCTCCTCCCATACCCCCCCTAAGCCCCAACTTCTCCCACACTCTCCAAAGCCTCCCCCTTTCACCCCTTCCCCCAAGCCTCCCCTGCTCACCCACCCCCCAAGACCACTTTTCTCCCCAACCCCCCCAAACCCTCCCTCCTACACCACCCTCCCCGTACCAGATCCTCCCAACCCCCGCACACCCCATACCCCCCAGGTCCCCCTTCATAGCCCCCCCCCCCCATCCATCCTGGTCCCTCCCTGTTTCCCTGCTTCAAGGGAAGCAATAGGATCTGAGAAAGGACAGAAGAGAGTCAGGTTAAGGGTGATGTACTCGAACATAGATGGGATCAGCAGCAGGGCAAGTGAACTACGGGGAAAGAACACAAGAAGTGAACCCAGATATAATCGGACTCACAGAAACAAAACTCTCAGGTATCATAACAAATGCGGTGTTTCCCCAGAACTATACTGTAAAAAGGAAAGAGACGGAAGGACGGGGAGGAAGTGGAGTGGCCCTACTAATGAGAAAGGAATGGAGCTTCAAGGAGACGATCATCCCGGGATGTGAGGGATTCAGAGACTACATAACAGGAACCATGACATTGGGAGGACCAAAAGTAGTAGTAGCAGTGATATATAACCCTCCACCAAATGACAGAACACCAAGGCAAGAGTAGTAGGCATCCTTCAGTCTAAAGACTATCGAGTTGTGCCCTGACAGGGCACAAAGCCTGGGTAGGTAGATATGGAGGAGAAGCTGTTACCCATGCAGCAGGTCCCCCCTCTCCACGTTGATGAAATTATCCAAAATGCCAATACACATGGTTCCAGCAACGTCGCAGGAGCTGCCAGAACGAGGTCGACGTCAACAACGAACTGCCTTAGGGGCTCCAACTCCGGATTTTTCCTCGAGGTTAACTCCTGAAGCCTTTTCCAAAAAACGGGTATGACCGAAAGTCAGCAGAGGTTTAAAATCAGGGTTTTCCTTTCCCTAGATGGGCTGCCTTCCCAGGCTATCGAGTCCCATCTACCCGGAGCAGCTGGTTTTAAGGCGCCAGAGGCACGCCCTCGCCCCTTCTCCTGTCGATAAAAGCAGTTCCGCCGGACTTAACGACTAAGCCACCCGTGCAGGCCAGGAGTTGGACTTGGTTGTCAGAGGCTATTGGAGACGCATGCCGTATAGGAGCATTTTATAGGTCATGGGAGCTCGTCCCCCATTACCACCCCCTGGCTATGACAACCACTTGGAACTGGGAAGGCAAGAGTATGACAACAACAACATGGCAGTTAACACTATAATTGAGAAGGCAGCCACTGCGGCCTGTAGAAATAGATCCCATCTGCCCATCATGGGAGACTTCAATCACGGAAAGATAGACTGGGAGAACAAGGAACCGCATGGAGGAGAGGATACATGGAGAGCCAAACTAATGGAGGTGGTGACAAGAAACTTTCTAAGACAACATGTCAGGGAACGCACTAGGATAAGAGGAAACGACGAACCAGCGAGACTCGACCTAGTCTTCACTCTGAACGACTCCGACATAGGGGAAATCAGCTATGAGGCTCCAGTAGGAATGAGCGACCACAGTGTACTGGAGTTTGAGTATCTGGTTGAGGAAGGGTTATTGAACTGGAGGAGGGGTACTGAAAACAAAAAAATAGCATTTCAAAAGGGAAACTATGAGGAGTTAAGAAAATTCCTAACAGATATGACATGGGAAACAGAGCTTAGGGGAAAGACGGCCCAGGACATGATAGACTTCATCACGCACAAGTGCAAGGAAGCAGCGAACAAGTTTATCCCAGTTCAAAAGGAAACCAATGAAATGTAGATGAGAAACCCATGGTTTAATCAGAGATGTAGGCTAGCTAAGCAGCAAACTAATAGGACATGGAGAAACTATAGGAATAACAGGACACTTGAGAGCAGAGAAAGATATCAGAGTGCCAGGAATGAATATGTCAGGATGAGAAAAGAGGCAGAAAGACAATACGAAATTGACATCGCAAGCAAGGCAAAGACTAAACCCAAATTGCTGCATATTCACATCAGGAGAAAAACAACAGTAAAGGAAAAGGTTATGAATATAAGGATAGGGGCAGAAGGATTCACTACAAACGACAAGGAAGTGTGTGAGGAACTGAATAAGAAATTCCAGGAGGTCTTCACCTCAGAGCAAGGAGAGATTCCAGAGATAAGAGAGAGAATAGTTACCCAGGAACCACTAGAAGAGTTTGAGATTACCAGCGGGGAAGTAAAGAAGTGTTTACTAGAGTTGGACGTGACAAAGGCTATAGGCCCAGATGGAATCTCCCCTTGGATACTAAGGGAAAGAGCAGAAGCACTGTGCCTGTCACTCTCCATAGTGTATAACAAATCACTGGAAACAGGGGAACTGCCAGAAATTTGGAAGGCAGCTAATGTAGTTCCAATATACAAGAAAGGGGATAGGCAGGAGGCACTGAACTACAGGCCAGTGTCCCTAACCTGCATACCATGCAAGCTGATGGAGAAGATTGTGCGAAGAAAGCTAGTGGAGCACCTAGAACGAAAGAACTTTGTAACGCAGCATCAACATGGGTTCAGGGATGACAAGTCCTGCCTCACAGGGCTAATTGAATTCTACAACCAGGCAACAAAAAATCAGGCAAGAAAGAGAGGGGTGGGCAGACTGCATATTTTTGGATTGTCAAAAAGTCTTTGATACAGTACCACACAAGAGGCTAGTGAAAAAGCTGGAGATGCAGGCTGGAGTGAAAGGGAAGGTACTCCGCTGGATAAGAGAGTACCTAAGTAACAGAAGACAACGAGTCATTGTGAGGCGTGATTGTGACGCGTGAGGCGCCATTGATTGGCGTGACGTCACAAGTGGAGTCTCGCAAGGTTCTGTCCTTGGACCAATACTGTTTCTGATATATGTAAATGATTTCCAAGAGAGTATAGAATCGTTTCTATCAATGTTTGCTGATGATGCAAAAAATTATGAGGAGGATTGAAACAGAGGATGATAGTAGGAGGCTACAGGACGACCTAGACAGACTGAATGAATGGTGCAACAAATGGCTGTTAAAGTTTAACCCGAGTAAATGCAAAGTAATGAAACTAGGCGGTGGTAACAGGAGGCCAGACACAAGACACAGAATAGGAGATGAAGTACTTAATGAAACGGAAAGAGAGAAAGATCTAGGAATTGATATCACACCAAACCTGTCTCCTGAAGCCCACATAAAAAGAATTACGTCTGCGGCATATGCGAGGCTGGCTAACATCAGAACAGCATTCAGGAACCTGTGTGAGGAATCGTTTAGATTCTTGTACACCACATACGTAAGACCATTCCTGGAGTATGCGGCCCCAGCATGGAGCCCGTACCTTGTCAAGCACAAGACGAAGCTGGAAAAAGTTCAGAGGTATGCCACTAGACTGGTCCCAGAACTAAGAGGCATGAGTTACGAGGAAAGACTGTGGGAAATGCACCTTACGACACTGGAAGACAGAAGGGTGAGGGAAAATATGATCACTACCTACAAAATCCTCAGGGGAATTGACAGGGTAGACAAGAATATACTATTCAACACTGGCGGTACGCGAACAAGGGGACACAGGTGGAAACTGAGTACCCAAATGAGCCACAGGAACGTTAGAAAGAACTTTTTCAGTGTCAGAAAAGTTAACAGGTGGAATGCATTAGGCAGAGATGTGGTGGAGGCTGACTCCATACACAGTTTTAAATGTAGATATGATAGAGCCCAGTAGGCTCAGGAATCTGTACACCAGTTGATTGACAGTTGAGAGGGGGGACCAAAGAGCCAAAGTTCAACCCCCGCAAGCACAATTAGGTGAGTACGAAAAACTATTCACTCACAGGATACAACCCATGAACACTATTGACTCACAGTAAACAGAACAAGAACTCTTAAACACAGTGACATTCTTTGTGTAAAGAAGTTTATCTTATGTGGTCTTAACCTTGCAGGTACATCGTTCTGGACAAATTTGTCAAAAGGAACCTCTCCTCAGACATCTTACAGAAGATCACTAAAGACTTCATCACCTTAAGGAATGCTGGCATGAAGGTATGGTGAGCTGAACACAATATTGTGAGCTGAACATAATATTGTGAGCTGAACACAATATTGTGAGCTGAACACAATACGGTGAGCTGAACACAATATGGTTGCACTGTCTTGCATGGTGAGCTTAACACAATATGGTGAGATTGTCTTGCATGCAGGTATGGTGAGATTAACACAATATGGTGAGATTAACACAATATGGTCAGATTAACACAATATGGTTAGATACGGCCACCATCAATCACGCTGCACAGGACAGGAGAGGTGCGGAGTGTGCAGCCTGAGACATCCAACCAAAGACTGTATTGCCAAGCACAAGGCAAACCAGACCACAACAGCCAAATGTCCAAATTGTGGAGGCAAACATCATGCCTGGAGCACAACCTGCTCTGCACGGAAAGAAAAAGTGCAGACAGCTCAGGCCAGGATAAACACACAGACCAGCACCACATACACCAACACCAACGTCTGGAACACTCGTGCACAGCCACAACAGACACACACTCTCACAGAGCAAAATTTCCCGAATCTATTAATTCCAAATCAGAAAATACACAAAAGTGCTGCAGAAATACAGCAAATGCAAAAGAGCAGAAAACAATTACTTTCAGAATCAACACAACAGATATACAGTTTTTCCAAGGTCCAGCTGGAAAACATCGTGAAGATCATGGCAGAGACCATTATCAATTGCCTACAGGTGACGCAGAACTCCTCACAACAACAGACTCAAGAAATCACTTGCGTGATAATGAACAAGATCGTGCAGCAGACCACAGTTACACAAAAAATAGACAGTCTCCGACAGGATGGAGCACGCGAGGACAAACAACGCAACTTGGATATACAGACTACCAACAACAGTCGGGTAGTCAAGACACCAGAACATCAACATTCACAACAGCAACTGCAAGAAGCAGTGACCACCCAAGATCAACAGAATCTTACAACACAAGAGACAGACAACAACAGCCAATGCAGTCTGATATGCAACAACACCAACAAAGACGTATTGAACAGCAGAGATGCACAGGTTCCACCAACACAAGAAACAGCCACGAGCAATCAATGCAATCCGACATGCAGCAATACCAACAACAAAGCGATGGACCACAGTTATGCACAGATTCCAACAACGCCGGGGATGACCACGAACAATCAATGCAGTCCGATTTGCAGCGACACGACTTGCGAGGTGGAGAATATAGAGGTCGATTCCGAAGAGGAGTTCTAGTAGAACCGGCAACACCGACCGAACCCGTCGTCTGGCCATTACGAATACTGCAGTGGAACATACAAGGTCTTGGAAATAAAAACCACACACTTCAGGAGGCTGCAATCAGCACGAAAGCAGATATAATCGTTTTGGAAGAAACTTTTTTCCCAGCCACGAAATCCTTCAGATTAGCTGGATATCAGCACTATGTTATACCGTATGAGTAGGGGAGACAAAGAGGGTTAATGACCCTAGTCAGGAACGCCATACCCAGCAAGAAAATAGACAGTGAATATGGCTAATATTGAGCTCCTCATATACAACGTCTACAAGCCCCCTAGACGTAAACTAGAAGCAGAGGCAGTGCTTGCCTTGGCCACGCAGGAAAATGTAATTATTGCTGGGGATTTTAATGCTCATCATCAAGAGTTAGGTGCGACTGGGCCAGCCAATGCAGATGGGCGCCATTTAGCTGCAGCTCTGCGAGAAGTACCTGAAATTACACTTCTCAACACTGGGGAACCCACTCACGTTCTAGGAGGTTCCCTTGATCTTACATTCATCTCAACAGCACTCAAGCATCAGGCGAAGTGGGAAGTAGACCCGGTGATCACCAGTGACCACTATGCTACTGTCACGACACTAAACCTGGCACGACCTCCTACACCACCTGCACAGCCTCGGTGGAATTTAAGAAAGGCCAATTGGAATATATACCAAGAAGAACTTGAAAAATGGTATGCATCGTACACGCCACCTGAGGATTTGAACATACACGAGACCAATCTGCAGGAAGCCATTGCAGCTGCTGCAAACAAAGCTATTCCAATCATTATCACAGGAAACACAAAACGAAAGAACTATTGGTTCTATAGTAATGACGTTAAAGAACAGAACCACAGAGTCAACATCTTCAGAAAACATCTAAAGAGAAACCCCCACACCAGAAGGAAGAACTTTGCTAAGAGCGGTGATATCTGAAGCAAGACGAGTTTCTAAAGAAGTAAAGGAGACAAGATTGTTTGAGTGGTGTCAAACTCTAAATGAACATAGTAGTCTTGGCAAGATATGGGGTCAGATTAAAACTATATCAGGTCGACCAGCCCGGCCACAGGCATGTATTCAACCATTGCAGGAGGCTGAGAGACTTGCTCTCCAATTTGCAGAAAGAACAGCTTCATATCAGCTTCCTGCAATGTTCCGAAGGCATTTCAAGTGTTATTTGTTTAAGATTGGGTATTTAACCATTTCAAAGGATTTTTGTTATATATGGGAATTTACTCGTTTCAAGAGCTAATTTCTCAAATGGTCATTTTTGCAGATCAAGGGTTATTTGTTAAAGTTCATAAAGTTGCTCATAAGTTGTATTCATTATGTTGGTTATCATTTGTTCTTATTCCCCAACCCCTTAACCTAACCTCTTGTAATCTTAGTGTATTTAGTAGGTTCTATCATATGTTCTTATTCCCCAACCCCTTAACCTAACCTCTTGTTAGGTTTAAGTAAGGAAATGAACACAGTGAACATACGATGAACACAGAAAACATGTAAGAAAAAGTTGATGAACACAGTGAACATGCAGGGAATATGAACCTAAAGAGAATATGAAGACATGATAAGGAACATAGGGAATACAAATAATGAACACTGAACGTGTGAAGAACAAGCTAAGAACATTGAGAACAGGAATATTGAGTATAAAACGTTGTACAGAGAACATATGATGTACATGAAAACATGACAAAGAACATAGTGAATATACGGGGAAAATGGTAGAAAACAGAAAAATTGAGAAAAAACAGGTGAAAAAATATGAACTGAGCATGCTGTGAACATTTGTAGAACATAGAGTGAACACAGAAAACGTGGAAAAAATGTGAAGAACACAGCTGAATATAGAGAAAATATGCAAATACAGTATGATTATTGAAGGTTTGGATACGTTGGGGATGAGAAGGTAAGGGAGGGAAAGGGTAAGGTGATTACTCTGATAAAGAGTTAGGCTGGAGAGGGACTTGATCGGATATATTTATGTTCGATGATCTAAGACTGAGGAAATGGAGCTTGGCTAATGTCCTGATTAATTTTACTACGTTAGAAGTAAGGTGATCTTAAATCTCAGGTGATTTAGTTGGATAATAAAGAACTTGTACAAAAATGAGATAAGCGGGGAACAAGAGTTGAAACTCGGTAACTGAACTGGCTTTTATTTACTATGTCTGAAAATGTAGTTGGGTGTTTAAATCTCCGGGGAATTTGGACTGATAGTAGTGAATTTACAGGAGTGAACATGGACAGAGGACAAGAGCTAGAGTTTTATAATTGTTTACATCATATTTACTATGTCTGAAATACAGAGGGTAAAAATTTCAGGGAAATTGATAGGATATTAACAAAGACTTGAGGGGGAAGTAGGGCGGGGGACGAGAGCTGGAGCTCAGTAACTGACTTGATCTTATTTACTACGACCAAAATATGACTTTAAAATTTCAGGGGATTGGACTGCTAGTAGCGAAAATGTGGTCTCTGTCAAATTTGGGTCTTCAATTGGACTCTGATTATTTTTGGGTATAAAATGGACTCTGATGAATTTCTGTTGATAATTGGACTCTGATCATTTTCGGGTAAAAACTGGACTCTGATGAAAAATGGTTGAAAATGGACTCTGATGAATTTTGCTCACAAAGTGTGACAAATTTTGGTAGATTACAGGACTCTGACGAATTTCTGTTGTTAATTGGACTCTGTTAATTTTCTGGCTAAAACTAGACTCTGATTATTTCAGGCATAAACTGGACTCTGAAGAATTTTGCTAACAAAGTGGACTCTGACGAATTTTGAGCAGAAACTGGTTTGGCTAATTTTCGGTCTTAAATGCATATAAAACTAAATGTCATGGCTAAGATGGCTGTTTTCATTAACAAAAGGTCTAAGACAATATTTTCTGAAAATGGTCTTTTCACAAAATTCGGTCTTAAACATATAAATAAACTTCTATGATTATTTGAAACTCTGAAATATTTTCTTAAAACTGAACTCTGAAAAATTTGAATTTCCCCCATAAAAAACCTTTAACTCCAAATCGGCCCTTTTTTCCAAAGTTCGGTTATTGAAAACAGGCATAGGTTGACTGTAGAGTTTTCCTGGAAATGCTGTGACATATCGACCCTTTTTTCTATAATTTTTATATAAGATTTTCCTACTTATTTTCCTCATAAGAACGCTTAACAAACCTCTAAAATCTCAGAAATTATTTTCCTCATAAGAATTCCTTAATCCCAAATCTGTGACTAGCCAAATTCTCCTGAAAACCCTGGCAGTCCACACACGATATTTTCCCCCAAAAAAAAATCGGGGGAAAATATCGTGTGGACTGCCATCCCTACTACTCCTTAGTGTGAAATAACAGTACCTGAGTGTGATATAACAGTACCCGAGTGTGAAATAACAGTACCCGAGTGTGAAATAACAGTACCTGAGTGTGATATAACAGTACCCGAGTGTGAAATAACAGTACCCGAGTGGGAAATAACAGTACCTGAGTGTGAAATAACAGTACCTGAGTGTGAAATAACAGTACCTGAGTGTGATATAACAGTACCCGAGTGTAAAATAACAGTACCTGAGTGTGAAATAACAGTACCTGAGTGTGATATAACAGTACCTGAGTGTGATATAACAGTACCTGAGTGTGATATAACAGTACCCGAGTGTGAAATAACAGTACCTGAGTGTGATATAACAGTACCTGAGTGTGAAATAACAGTACCTGAGTGTGATATAACAGTACCCGAGTGTGAAATAACAGTACCTGAGTGTGAAATAACAGTACCTGAGTGTGAAATAACAGTACCTGAGTGTGATATAACAGTACCCGAGTGTGAAATAACAGTACCTGAGTGTGATATAACAGAGCATCACCAGACCTCACCATACAGCACCAGACCTCACCATACACCACCAGACCTCACCATACACCACCAGACTTCACCATACACCACCAGACCTCACCATACAGCACCAGACTTCATCATACACTACCAGACCTCACCATACACCACCAGACCTCACCATACACCACCAGACCTCACCATACACCACCAGACCTCACCATACAGCACCAGACTTCATCATACACTACCAGACCTCACCATACACCACCAGACCTCACCATACAGCACCAGACCTCACCATACAGCACCAGACCTCACCATACAGCACCAGACCTCACCATACAGCACCAGACCTCACCATACAGCACCAGACCTCACCATACAGCACCAGACCTCACCATACAGCACCAGACCTCACCATACAGCACCAGACCTCACCATACAGCACCAGACCTCACCATACAGCACCAGACCTCACCATACAGCACCAGACCTCACCATACAGCACCAGACCTCACCATACAGCACCAGACCTCACCATACAGCACCAGACCTCACCATACAGCACCAGACCTCACCATACAGCACCAGACCTCACCATACAGCACCAGACCTCACCATACACCACCAGACCTCACCATACACCACCAGACCTCACCATACACCACCAGACCTCACCATACACCACCAGACCTCACCATACACCACCAGACCTCACCATACACCACCAGACCTCACCATACAGCACCAGACCTCACCATACAGCACCAGACCTCACCATACACCACCAGACCTCACCATACACCACCAGACCTCACCATACACCACCAGACCTCACCATACACCACCAGACCACACCATACACCACCAGACCTCACCATACACCACCAGACCTCACCATACAGCACCAGACCTCACCATACAGCACCAGACCTCACCATACACCACCAGACCTCACCATACACCACCAGACCTCACCATACACCACCAGACCTCACCATACACCACCAGACCTCACCATACAGCACCAGACCTCACCATACAGCACCAGACCTCACCATACACCACCAGACCTCACCATACACCACCAGACCTCACCATACACCACCAGACCTCACCATACAGCACCAGACCTCACCATACAGCACCAGACCTCACCATACAGCACCAGACCTCACCATACAGCACCAGACCTCACCATACAGCACCAGACCTCACCATACACCACCAGACCTCACCATACACCACCAGACCTCACCATACACCACCAGACCTCACCATACACCACCAGACCTCACCATACACCACCAGACCTCACCATACACCACCAGACCTCACCATACAGCACCAGACCTCACCATACAGCACCAGACCTCACCATACAGCACACCGCTTTAACTAGTCGTTGATAGGTATCTAATCACAGTATTCACCTTGTTCTTCATCCTCCTCACTACCTTAGTTACTATGGTTACTGGAGCAGTATGGTGGAGTTGTGTCTCGGTCTTGAAGATGGTAGAGTGAATCTGAGTGTTGTCTGGCTGTTGATATTTGGTTGTGTGAGATGGATGTGCTGTGTTTTACCAATGTCTCATCTTCCTTTGTAGTTATTTCTATTGATTATTTAAGTTTTTAAATATTCGACATCATATCTTAACTTCTGTGATGACTACGATGTTGCAAGCAGTATTGCCTCTCCTTCACCACAGTGCTGAGCTTGATAAAGGTGTTTACAGAGACTGGTGTTGCAGGTGGTGTTGAGGTTCTGCTACTCCCTCAAAAACAGCAACGACGCCACGCCCGCTCAACTGGCGACCCATATACAGCAGTTAACACCTCTCCTACGGGTAAGGCTTTTGTAGGAGTGCCACTAGTCCACACCTGCACGGTAAGGCTGTTGGAGGAGTGCCACTAGTCCACACCTACACGGTAAGGCTTTTGTAGGAGTGCCACTAGTCCACACCTGCACGGTAAGGCTGTTGGAGGAGTGCCACTAGTCCACACCTGCACGGTAAGGCTTTTGTAGGAGTGCCACTAGTCCACACCTGCACGGTAAGGCTTTTGTAGGAGTGCCACTAGTCCACACCTGCACGGTAAGGTTGTTGTAGGAGTGCCACTAGTCCACACCTGCACGGTAAGGCTTTTGTAGGAGTGCCACTAGTCCACACCTGCACGGTAAGGCTGTTGGAGGAGTGCCACTAGTCCACACCTGCACGGTAAGGCTTTTGTAGGAGTGCCACTAGTCCACACCTGCACGGTAAGGCTTTTGTATGAGTGCCACTAGTCCACACCTGCACGGTAAGGTTGTTGTAGGAGTGCCACTAGTCCACACCTGCACGGTAAGGCTTTTGTAGGAGTGCCACTAGTCCACACCTGCACGGCAAGGCTGTTGGAGGAGTGCCACTAGTCCACACCTGCACGGTAAGGCTGTTGGAGGAGTGCCACTAGTCCACACCTGCACGGTAAGACTGTTGGAGGAGTGCCACTAGTCGACACCTGCACGGTAAGGCTGTTGGAGGAGTGCCACTAGTCCACACCTGCACGGTAAGGCTGTTGGAGGAGTGCCACTAGTCCACACCTGCACGGTAAGGCTGTTGGAGGAGTGCCACTAGTCCACACCTGCACGGTAAGGCTGTTGGAGGAGTGCCACTAGTCCACACCTGCACGGTAAGGCTGTTGGAGGAGTGCCACTAGTCCACACCTGCACGGTAAGGCTGTTGGAGGAGTGCCACTAGTCCACACCTGCACGGTAAGGCTTTTGTAGGAGTGCCACTAGTCCACACCTGCACGGTAAGGCTTTTGTAGGAGTGCCACTAGTCCACACCTGCACGGTAAGGTTGTTGTAGGAGTGCCACTAGTCCACACCTGCACGGTAAGGCTTTTGTAGGAGTGCCACTAGTCCACACCTGCACGGTAAGGCTGTTGGAGGAGTGCCACTAGTCCACACCTGCACGGTAAGGCTTTTGTAGGAGTGCCACTAGTCCACACCTGCACGGTAAGGCTTTTGTATGAGTGCCACTAGTCCACACCTGCACGGTAAGGTTGTTGTAGGAGTGCCACTAGTCCACACCTGCACGGTAAGGCTTTTGTAGGAGTGCCACTAGTCCACACCTGCACGGTAAGGCTGTTGGAGGAGTGCCACAAGTCCACACCTGCACGGTAAGGCTGTTGGAGGAGTGCCACTAGTCCACACCTGCACGGTAAGACTGTTGGAGGAGTGCCACTAGTCGACACCTGCACGGTAAGGTTGTTGTAGGAGTGCCACTAGTCCACACCTGCACGGTAAGGCTTTTGTAGGAGTGCCACTAGTCCACACCTGCACGGTAAGGCTGTTGGAGGAGTGCCACTAGTCCACACCTGCACGGTAAGGCTTTTGTAGGAGTGCCACTAGTCCACACCTGCACGGTAAGGCTTTTGTATGAGTGCCACTAGTCCACACCTGCACGGTAAGGTTGTTGTAGGAGTGCCACTAGTCCACACCTG
Source organism: Procambarus clarkii (assembly GCF_040958095.1). Taxonomy (NCBI): domain Eukaryota; kingdom Metazoa; phylum Arthropoda; class Malacostraca; order Decapoda; family Cambaridae; genus Procambarus; species Procambarus clarkii. The sequence continues at coordinate 2,424,140 of NC_091237.1, forward strand.
CACGGTAAGGCTTTTGTAGGAGTGCCACTAGTCCACACCTGCACGGTAAGGCTGTTGGAGGAGTGCCACTAGTCCACACCTGCACGGTAAGGCTGTTGGAGGAGTGCCACTAGTCCACACCTGCACGGTAAGACTGTTGGAGGAGTGCCACTAGTCGACACCTGCACGGTAAGGCTGTTGGAGGAGTGCCACTAGTCCACACCTGCACGGTAAGGCTGTTGGAGGAGTGCCACTAGTCCACACCTGCACGGTAAGGCTGTTGGAGGAGTGCCACTAGTCCACACCTGCACGGTAAGGCTGTTGGAGGAGTGCTACTAGTCCACACCTGCACGGTAAGGCTGTTGGAGGAGTGCCACTAGTCCACACCTGCACGGTAAGGCTTTTGTAGGAGTGCCACTAGTCCACACCTGCACGGTAAGGCTTTTGTAGGAGTGCCACTAGTCCACACCTGCACGGTAAGGTTGTTGTAGGAGTGCCACTAGTCCACACCTGCACGGTAAGGCTTTTGTAGGAGTGCCACTAGTCCACACCTGCACGGTAAGGCTGTTGGAGGAGTGCCACTAGTCCACACCTGCACGGTAAGGCTTTTGTAGGAGTGCCACTAGTCCACACCTGCACGGTAAGGCTTTTGTATGAGTGCCACTAGTCCACACCTGCACGGTAAGGTTGTTGTAGGAGTGCCACTAGTCCACACCTGCACGGTAAGGCTTTTGTAGGAGTGCCACTAGTCCACACCTGCACGGTAAGGCTGTTGGAGGAGTGCCACTAGTCCACACCTGCACGGTAAGGCTGTTGGAGGAGTGCCACTAGTCCACACCTGCACGGTAAGACTGTTGGAGGAGTGCCACTAGTCGACACCTGCACGGTAAGGTTGTTGTAGGAGTGCCACTAGTCCACACCTGCACGGTAAGGCTTTTGTAGGAGTGCCACTAGTCCACACCTGCACGGTAAGGCTGTTGGAGGAGTGCCACTAGTCCACACCTGCACGGTAAGGCTTTTGTAGGAGTGCCACTAGTCCACACCTGCACGGTAAGGCTTTTGTATGAGTGCCACTAGTCCACACCTGCACGGTAAGGTTGTTGTAGGAGTGCCACTAGTCCACACCTGCACGGTAAGGCTTTTGTAGGAGTGCCACTAGTCCACACCTGCACGGTAAGGCTGTTGGAGGAGTGCCACTAGTCCACACCTGCACGGTAAGGCTGTTGGAGGAGTGCCACTAGTCCACACCTGCACGGTAAGACTGTTGGAGGAGTGCCACTAGTCGACACCTGCACGGTAAGGCTGTTGGAGGAGTGCCACTAGTCTACACCTGCACGGTAAGGCTGTTGGAGGAGTGCCACTAGTCCACACCTGCACGGTAAGGCTGTTGGAGGAGTGCCACTAGTCCACACCTGCACGGTAAGGCTGTTGGAGGAGTGCCACTAGTCCACACCTGCACGGTAAGGCTGTTGGAGGAGTGCCACTAGTCCACACCTGCACGGTAAGGCTGTTGGAGGAGTGCCACTAGTCCACACCTGCACGGTAAGGCTTTTGTAGGAGTGCCACTAGTCCACACCTGCACGGTAAGGCTTTTGTAGGAGTGCCACTAGTCCACACCTGCACGGTAAGGTTGTTGTAGGAGTGCCACTAGTCCACACCTGCACGGTAAGGCTTTTGTAGGAGTGCCACTAGTCCACACCTGCACGGTAAGGCTGTTGGAGGAGTGCCACTAGTCCACACCTGCACGGTAAGGCTTTTGTAGGAGTGCCACTAGTCCACACCTGCACGGTAAGGCTTTTGTATGAGTGCCACTAGTCCACACCTGCACGGTAAGGTTGTTGTAGGAGTGCCACTAGTCCACACCTGCACGGTAAGGCTTTTGTAGGAGTGCCACTAGTCCACACCTGCACGGTAAGGCTGTTGGAGGAGTGCCACTAGTCCACACCTGCACGGTAAGGCTGTTGGAGGAGTGCCACTAGTCCACACCTGCACGGTAAGACTGTTGGAGGAGTGCCACTAGTCGACACCTGCACGGTAAGGCTGTTGGAGGAGTGCCACTAGTCCACACCTGCACGGTAAGGCTGTTGGAGGAGTGCCACTAGTCCACACCTGCACGGTAAGGCTGTTGGAGGAGTGCCACTAGTCCACACCTGCACGGTAAGGCTGTTGGAGGAGTGCCACTAGTCCACACCTGCACGGTAAGGCTGTTGGAGGAGTGCCACTAGTCCACACCTGCACGGTAAGGCTGTTGGAGGAGTGCCACTAGTCCACACCTGCACGGTGAGGCTGTTGGAGGAGTGCCACTACTCCACACCTGCACGGTAAGGCTGTTGGAGGAGTGCCACTAGTCCACACCTGCACGGTAAGGCTGTTGGAGGAGTGTCACTAGCCCACAACTGCACGGTAATGCTGTTGTAGAAGAGCCACTAGCCCACAACTGCACGGTAATGCTGTTGGAGGAGTACCAATAGCCCACACCTGCACGGCAAGGCGTCGTAGACTGAATGAATGCTCAGCTGAGTCTGCAGGGAGATTACAGTGAGCATTTTTGCAGACGTATGCAGGGGTGATAACAGTTAATGTTCACGTATTGTTTCAGAAGTATGCAGGAGTGATAGCAGTGAGTGTTGCACGTTATGTTGCAGTCGTATTCTAGGGTGATAAAAGTGAGTGTTGCACGTTATGTTGCAGAAACATGCAGGGGTGATAGCAGTGCTCCAGGCCGGCTTCATCGGGAAGTGGGGAGAGTGGTACTACACTGCTAACTATGGCAACAATAGTGTTGTCTCCTCCCAGGACTGGAAGAAGAGATCCCAGGTGGTGAACCAGCTGCTCCAGGCACTTCCAGCATCCAGGTGGCTACCATTATGTTATCCTTATCCTTCACAACATCCAGGTTACTACCATTATGGTCCTTACCCTTCACAACATCCAGGTGGCTACCATTATGTTATCCTTATCCTTCACAACATCCAGGTGGTTACAAATATGGTCCATATCCTTCACAACATCCAGGTGACTACAATTATGCTAGTTATCCATCACAACATCCAGGTGGCTTCCATTATGGTCCTTATCCACCACAACTTCCAGGTGGCTACTGTTATTATCCTTATCCATCACAACATCCAGGTGGCTACCATAATGATCCTTATCGTTCACAACATCCAGGTACCTGTTTGATGGGGAGTAGAACAACTCCGAAAACCCCAAGCCCGGCCCGAGGCCAGGCTCGACTTGTGAGAGTTTGGTCCACCAGGCTGTTGCTTGGAGCGGCCCGCAGGCCCACATACCCACCACAGCCCGGTTGGTCCGGCACTCCTTGAAGAAAACAATCTAGTTTTCTCTGAAGATGTCCACGGTTGTTCCAGCAATATTTCTGATGCTCGCTGGTAGGACGTTGAACAACCGCGGACCTCTGATGTTTATACAGTGTTCTCTGATTGTGCCTATGGCACCTCTGCTCTTCACTGGTTCTATTCTGCATTTTCTTCCATATCGTTCACTCCAGTACGTTGTTATTTTACTATGCAGATTTGGGACTTTTCCCTGCAGGATTTTCCATGTATATATTATTTGGTATCTCTCGTCTCCTTTCTTGTGAGTACATTTGGAGAGATTTGAGACGATCCCAATATTTTTTTTTTATCTTTATTTAAAAAAATACAATATAAATTACATATACATAAGTGTTACAAGGCAATTATACATTACAATTCTTAGTGAACAAGTGTTTCAGTAGTACAGAACAAGATCTTTAAAAAAAACTGAATGATATACTTATTTACCTATAAACGATTTACAAAAATTAGAGAATAAATTTACATTAAAATACAGGGGAAATTATTACATTTATATATATTTTATATAGTTCTCAGTAAACCAATTTTCCATATCATCACCGAGCATGAGCCGTAAACCCCAAATGTTATACCTGATCCTGCCTCGCAAGAACTTCAATATTTTGTCTACTGAGTAACCTTCCTGCCTGCCTATCCACATACAAAAAATGTAATCAGAAAGTAACATAATTATTGTATTCCTAATTTTCTTGCATTTTATGTCAATATGAAACATTAAAAACCTCATTAACTCCACTCTAATACTTGGTCCACATAAAGCTTTAAGAGTGTCTCTAATCCAGTTTACAAGAACTTTCTGCTTACAGAAATAAAATATATGCATATTATTTTCAATTTCAGTACATTGGTCACACCTATTGTTGTCCTTAATGCCCAACATCAACAACCTATCATTAGTAGGGAGGGTCTCATGAATATAGCGATACAACAGCTCACGTTGTTTTGGGGCAATAAATTTAACATGAAGGTTTGCCCATATTACTTGCCAGCTAAAGAGTGGATATGCCTCCTCTACTCTAGGAACTATATTTGGTAGTATAACATCATACACTTGTTTACTGTTCATCATTAAAAAACCTTCAATATTACAAATCCGCCTGAGAACATCAATTGCACATGAATAAAAGTGCGGTGAAATAAAAGCAAGGTCAGTATACTCTGGCATATGTATCAAATAGCTAACACGTAATTTACAATAGTAATGTCCTAGTGCATTTACACTATTCCTTTGCATTATCTCCTTTCTAAAAGTAACACATAAGATTGCCAATGACTTATGGTACACATTCAGTATTCCTATTCCACCGTTTTTCTTACCTTTACATAGAGTAGTTCGTTTAATTGGCTGGTATCTACCATACCATACATATCTAAAAATAGTTTTGTCAATCTCTATAGCACTTTTCTTGTCTATGGGAAAGCTGTGAGTCAAATACCACACTTTAGACAAAATTTTGCAATTGATTATTACAGCCTTCTGAAACGGTCAATTTCCTATTTGACAACATATTCGTTGCAACTATTATATTCCCACATAGTACCTGCCAATTCGTAACCAATGTTGTTTCATATGTCTTACACCAGCAAATCCCAAGAGCTTTAATAGACTCCACAACCTTGAACCATGAACCTGTCCAGTTAACCTTATTACACCAACTGCCAAGCCCCATCATACACGTTTTGTTCTTGTTAATAACAGCACCTGTCGCTCGTTCAAAGTTGTCTAACTCATTCTGAACATTCACCACCGAGTCTTCTGTCGACACAAAAATAGTTGTATCGTCTGCATAACCAACAACAGGAAGTGTCATAGCATTAGGAAGACGAGGTGGAACAATAAAGTCATTGCTTTTTATTGCCAAGTTCAGTGGCTCTTGAAATATAACATACAAAATCATTGAAAGGGGACATCCCTGACGTACAGATCGTTCAACTGAAAAAGGTTTACTTAAGACTCCATTGATACAGACGCTGCTCCGACACTGTATATAAAGCATACGGATCCAATCAATAAATTCTTGTGCCACTCCTACCCTATCCAATATTTCTAATACAAAGTGAACATCAACACGGTCAAAGGCTTTCGACCAGTCGAGGTTTATCATGGAGGAAGGAACATTATTCTCAGACACATAATACACAACATCCCTAATTACATTATTACAATTGATTATAGATCTTCCAGGCACACCACAAAACTGTTCCTTTGATATAATTTTATCCATTGCAATCCTAAGTCTATTTGCCAACAGTTTCGATACTATTTTATAATCCTGGTTTAGTAGGGAAAGTGGCCTCCAGTTCGTTAGAATATGCCAATCACCCGTTTTAGGTATCATCTTAATAATCCCATGAGATTGTGACATGCTAAGCTTCCTATGATGTATGCTATACTGCACCACTTGTACAAAGTCTTTACCAATGACATCCCATAGATAGAAATAAAATTCCGCCGGGAACCCATCACAGCCAGGTGATTTACCTTTCTTTAAACTCTTGACAACACTCCACACCTCCTGCTTATCTACATCTGCCAATAATGACGTGTTGTCATCCTGGGTTAAAACCCGTGTACATTTTCCAAGGAAATACTCCCGCATACCTTGGTCTACGTTCACTTTTTTGTACAATTTCTCTAATTCACCCCGAACATAACATACAATCCCATCTGTATTTGTCATATCCGTCCCATCACCTGCTTTAATACTAGTTACAAGTGCTGTACCCTTGTTATTCTTGACTTTACTTAACAAATAAGGAGAGAGTTTTTCACCATACATCCTATCATTAATCTGGAGGCGAACATTGACTCCTTCAGATATTTCATCCCTCAATTTGTTAATTCTGTCTTTAAATAGTAATTTCTTCATACTTGTCTAATCCCATATTGACCTTTACATAAAGTTGTTTTAGTCTGTGTTGGAATAAGTTTAACAGACCATATTTTTCAGCAGCCTTTCGTTTGGATACTTTCACGAAGAAACTTTTGCATGCAACTTTACACATGTCCCACCACTCCAACAGACATCTGAACTTATGTTTTTGCCCAACCAGATGTTCCCACAATACTTGAAAATTATCAATTACATCTCTACTCTGCAACAGACTGCAATTGAGCTTCCATGACCCTGTCCCCACTTTAACCTGATCGTCAATAACAAGCTTCACCACAACCATACAGTGATCTGAAAAGCTGACCGGAACAGTACTGCAAGAACTAATTTTATCATGGAACGAGTGCATATATATTCTGTCAAGCCTTGAACCATAATTCTGGCGAACATATGTGTATTCATATACACCTTCGTTAATGCTATTTGCATCCTTTAGACCAATACATTTCAAAAGTGTAATTAAAGCAGGAGATACACATGCGTTCGACTGAATGCTACAATCTCTCATAGAAGTGACACAATTAAAGTCGCCACCAAAAATAACGTTACGCGTATCATTTCTGAAAAAATATAATAACTCGTTAGAGAACAAGTCCTCCCTCTCTTTCTTCCTGCGGGTGCCAGAGGGAGCATACACATTAAGTACAGGAATTATTGTGTATTTGTACCCTGTATTATGTTTCTACCCTTAGCCACCTACCCTAATGGTAGGTGGCTACCATTATGATCTTTATCCTTCAACACGTCCAGGTGGTTACCATTATGATCCTCATCCTTCACAACATCCAGGTGGCTACCATTATGATCCTCATCCTTCACAACATTCAGGTGGTTACCATTATGATCCTCATCCTTCACAACATCCAGGTGGCTACCATTATGATCCTCATCCTTCACAACATTCAGGTGGCTACCATTATGATCCTCATCCTTCACAACATCCAGGTGGTTACCATTATGATCCTCATCCTTCACAACATCCAGGTGGCTACCATTATGGTCCTCATCCTTCACAACATCCAGGTGGCTACCATTATGGTCCTCATCCTTCACAACATCCAGGTGGCTACCATTATGGTCCTCATCCTTCACAACATCCAGGTGGCTACCATTATGGTCCTCATCCTTCACAACATCCAGGTGGCTACCATTATGGTCCTTATCCTTCACAACATCCAGGTGGCTACCATTATGGTCCTTATCCTTCACAACATCCAGGTGGCTACCATTATGGTCCTTATCCTTCACAACATCCAGGTGGCTACCATTATGGTCCTTATCCTTCACAACATCCAGGTGGCTACCATTATGCTAGTTATCCTTTACAATGACAATGGAGAATGTAATGGACAACCTGTATAACGGCACTGGAGAAATATACATAGGTAGAGGTGTAGCATGTATGGTAATTGATATGTATACACAGGCAGGGGTGTAGCAGGTATGTTAATATAGATATACACAGGTAGAGTTGTAGCAGGTATGTTAATGGAAATATATATACACAGGTAGAGGTGTAGCGGGAATGTTAATATAGATATACAAAGGTAGATGTGTAGGAGGTATGTTAATGGAGATATATACTGAAGTAGAGGTGTAGCAGGATCGTTATTGGAGATATATATACACGTAGGGTGTAGCAGGAATGTTAATATAGATATATACATGGGTAGAGGTATAGCAGGTATGTTAAGCCTTGATATATATAGAGGTAGAGGTGTAGCAAGTACGTTAATAGAGATATACACAGGTAGAGGTATAGAAGAATGTTAATGGAGATATATACTCAGATAAAGGTGCAGCAGGTATGTTAATGTAGGAATATACACAGGAAGAGGTGTAGCAGGTATGGTAACGGAGATATACACCCAGGTAGAGGTGTAGCAGGTATGGTAATGGAGATATACACCCAGGTAGAGGTGTAGCAGGTATGGTAATGGAGATATACACCCAGGTAGAGGTGTAGCAGGTATGGTAACGGAGATATACACCCAGGTAGAGGTGTAGCAGGTATGGTAATGGAGATATACACCCAGGTAGAGGTGTAGCAGGTATGGTAATGGAGATATACACCCAGGTAGAGGTGTAGCAGGTATGGTAACGGAGATATACACCCAGGTAGAGGTGTAGCAGGTATGGTAATGGAGATATACACCCAGGTAGAGGTGTAGCAGGTATGGTAATGGAGATATACACCCAGGTAGAGGTGTAGCAGGTATGGTAACGGAGATATACACCCAGGTAGAGGTGTAGCAGGTATGGTAACGGAGATATACACCCAGGTAGAGGTGTAGCAGGTATGGTAATGGAGATATACACCCAGGTAGAGGTGTAGCAGGTATGGTAATGGAGATATACACCCAGGTAGAGGTGTAGCAGGTATGGTAATGGAGATATACACCCAGGTAGAGGTGTAGCAGGTATGGTAATGGAGATATACACCCAGGTAGAGGTGTAGCAGGTATGGTAATGGAGATATACACCCAGGTAGAGGTGTAGCAGGTATGGTAACGGAGATATACACCCAGGTAGAGGTGTAGCAGGTATGGTAACGGAGATATACACCCAGGTAGAGGTGTAGCAGGTATGGTAATGGAGATATACACCCAGGTAGAGGTGTAGCAGGTATGGTAATGGAGATATACACCCAGGTAGAGGTGTAGCAGGTATGGTAATGGAGATATACACCCAGGTAGAGGTGTAGCAGGTATGGTAACGGAGATATACACCCAGGTAGAGGTGTAGCAGGTATGGTAATGGAGATATACACCCAGGTAGAGGTGTAGCAGGTATGGTAACGGAGATATACACCCAGGTAGAGGTGTAGCAGGTATGGTAATGGAGATATACACCCAGGTAGAGGTGTAGCAGGTATGGTAATGGAGATATACACCCAGCTAGAGGTGTAGCAGGTATGGTAACGGAGATATACACCCAGGTAGAGGTGTAGCAGGTATGGTAATGGAGATATATACCCAGGTAGAGGTGTAGCAGGTATGGTAACGGAGATATACACCCAGGTAGAGGTGTAGCAGGTATGGTAACGGAGATATACACCCAGGTAGAGGTGTAGCAGGTATGGTAATGGAGATATATACCCAGGTAGAGGTGAAGCAGGTATGGTAACGGAGATATACACCCAGCTAGAGGTGTAGCAGGTATGGTAAAAGTAATATACACACAGGTAGAGGGAGAGGTCGAGACCGGGTGAGTGTTAACGTGTAGCTCAGGTGTGGAACTAGTGACCCCTCCCAGGGTGCGTCTCCACAACAAGCCGACTAACTTCTGCATACCGATTTGTTTCATGGTGAACAGAAGCATTAGGCGATACGAAACTCGCCCATACATTTCTGTCACGCATATGATTCGAACTCAAAATTCTTAATATGTTTCTTTTAAGGTTTGTGTGTGGTACATATTCTTCCTCCTGACTAGGGACTTTCTTTGATAATTACTTATACTAACCTGGGATAACGTCAGGTTCAGTAAAGTCTACCAACCACTTACGTTTATCTGCAGAGTTATCAAGTCTTTGAGCAAGATTTATCCATTTTTATTGTTGTTGTGGATGCTACTGATGGGGGGGGGGGACCCCAAGCCAAAAGTGCTACACCGGATTCGTTAATTTTTTGATTCCATATGTTTTTATTATTAAAATAATTATTATCATGAACAGTTTTATGTTAAATATTATTGAAAAACGTTCAAATATTATTTCCAAAACTTTTTGCAGGCAAATCCAACTGCGAAATCCATACTACAAGCAGAAGATTCTCGAGCGAAAATCACCCATCAAATCGAGTGAAGCCTTCAAAAACAGTCCAGTCAGTCACCCACTCGTCCTGCTTGTAAAACACACCAGTCACCCAGTAGACTACAGACAACCACATCCATCACTAGTGTAGACAACCACATCCATCACTAGTGTAGACAACCACATCCATCACTAGTGTAGACAACCACATCCATCACTAGTGTAGACAACCACATCCATCACTAGTGTAGACAACCACATCCATCACAAGTGTAGACAACCACATCCATCACAAGTGTAGACAACCACATCCATCACTAGTGTAGACAACCACATCCATCACTAGTGTAGACAACCACATCCATCACTAGTGTAGACAACCACATCCATCACAAGTGTAGACAACCACATCCATCACTAGTGTAGACAACCACATCCATCACTAGTGTAGACAACCACATCCATCACTAGTGTAGACAACCACATCCATCACTAGTGTAGACAACCACATCCATCACTAGTGTAGACAACCACATCCATCACTAGTGTAGACAACCACATCCATCACTAGTGTAGACAACCACATCCATCACTAGTGTAGACAACCACATCCATCACTAGTGTAGACAACAACATCCATCACTAGTGTAGACAACCACATCCATCACTAGTGTAGACAACCACATCCATCACTAGTGTAGACAACCACATCCATCACTAGTGTAGACAACCACATCCATCACTAGTGTAGACAACCACATCCATCACTAGTGTAGACAACCACATCCATCACTAGTATAGACAACCACATCCATCACTAGTGTAGACAACCACATCCATCACTAGTGTAGACAACCACATCCATCACTAGTGTAGACAACCACATCCATCACTAGTGTAGACAACCACACTATCGCTAGTGTAGACAACCACACCATCACTAGTGTAGACAACCACACCATCACTAGTGTAGACAACCACATCCATCACTAGTGTAGACAACCACACTATCGCTAGTGTAGACAACCACACCATCACTAGTGTAGACAACCACACTATCGCTAGTGTAGACAACCACACTATCGCTAGTGTAGACAACCACATCCATCACTAGTGTAGACAACCACATCCATCACTAGTATAGACAACCACATCCATCACTAGTGTAGACAACCACATCCATCACTAGTGTAGACAACCACATCCATCACTAGTGTAGACAACCACATCCATCACTAGTGTAGACAACCACACTATCGCTAGTGTAGACAACCACACCATCACTAGTGTAGACAACCACACCATCACTAGTGTAGACAACCACATCCATCACTAGTGTAGACAACCACACTATCGCTAGTGTAGACAACCACACCATCACTAGTGTAGACAACCACACTATCGCTAGTGTAGACAACCACACTATCGCTAGTGTAGACAACCACACCATCACTAGCGTAGACAACCACACTATCGCTAGTGTAGACAACCTCACACATTAATAGTGTAGACAACCTCACACATCACTAGTGTAGACAACAACACCCATCACTAGTGTAGACAACCACACATCACTAGTGTAGACAACCACACCCATCACTAGTGTAGCTAGTGTAGACAACCACACCCATCAGTAGTGTTAACAACCACACTATCACTAGTGTAGACAACCACACCTATCACTAATGTAGACACCTACACTCTCGCTAGTGTAGACAACCACACTATCACTAGTGTAGACAACCACACCTATCACTAATGTAGACACCCACACTCTCGCTAGTGTAGACAACCACACTATCGCTAGTGTAGACAACCACACTATCGCTAGTGTAGACAACCACACCCATCACTAGTGTAGAAAACCACACCGATCACTAGTGTAGACAACCACACTATCACTAGTGTAAACAACCACATTATCACTAGTGTAAACAACCACACTATCACTAGTGTAGACAACCACGCTATCACTAGTGTAGACAACCACACTATCACTAGTGTAGACAACCATACTATCACTAGTGTAGACAACCACACTATCACTAGTGTAGACAACCACACTATCACTAGTGTTGACAACAACACTATCGCTAGTGCAGACAACCACACCCATCACTAGTGTAGACAACCACACCATCGCTAGTGTAGACAATCACGTCCATCACTAGTGTAGACAACCACATCCATCACTAGTGTAGACAACCACACCCATCACTAGTGTAGACATCCACATCCATCACTATTGTAGACTACCACACCCATCACTAGTGTAGACAACCACACCTATCACTAGTGTAGACAACCACACCCATCACTAGTGTAGACAACCACACCCATCACTAGTGTAGACAACCACACTATCGCTAGTGTAGACAACCTCACACATTACTAGTGTAGGCAACCACACCCATCACTAGTGTAGACAACCACACATATCACTAGTATAGACAACCACACCTATCACTAATGTAGACACCCACACTCTCGCTAGTGTAGACAACCACACTATCACTAGTGTAAACCACACTATCACTAGTGTAGACAATCACACTATCACTAGTGTAGACAACCACACTCTCGTTAGTGTAGACAACCACACCCTTTGCTAGTTCAGAAAACCTCAATCTCACTAGTGTAGACAACCACCCCCATCACTAGTGTAGACCACCACACCCATCACTAGTGTAGACAACCACACACCATCGCTAGAGCAGACATCCACACCCATCAGTAGAGTAGACAACCACACTATCACTAGTGTAGACAACCACACTATCACTAGTGTAGACAACCACACTATCACTAGGGTATAAAACCACACCCTCACTAGTGTAGACAACCACACCCTTCGCTAGTTCAGAAAACCTCACTATCACTAGTGTAGACAACCACACCCATCACTAGTGTAGACCACCACACCCATCACTAGTGTACACAACCACACACTATCACTAGTGCAGACAACCACATCCATCACTAGTGTACAGAACCACACCATCACTAGTGTAGACAACCACACACTATCACTAGTGCAGACAACCACATCCATCACTAGTGTACAGAACCACACCATCACTAGTGTAGACAACCACAATATCATTAGTGTAGAAAACCACACAATCTCTAGTGTAAACATCAACACTATCGCTAGTGTAGACAACCACACTATTGCGTGTAGACAACCACACTATCGCTAGTGTAGACAAGCACACCCATCACTAGTGTTGACAACCACACCTATCACTAGCGTAGACAACCACACCCATCACTAGTGTAGACAACCACACCCATCACTAGGGTAGACAACCACACCCATTACTAGTGCAGACAATCACACTCTCCCTAGTGTAGACAACCACATTATCACTAGTGAAGAGAACCACACTATCACTAATGTAGACAACCACACTATCGTTAGTGTAGACAACCACACTATCGCTAGTGTAGACAACCACACTATCGCTAGTGTATACAACCACGCTATCGCTAGTGTAGACAACCACGCTATCGCTAGTGTAGACAACCAAACTGTCGCTAGTGTAGACAACCACACTATCGCTATTGTAGACAACCACACTATCGCTAGTGTAGACAACCACACTATCGCTAGTGTAGACAACCACATTATCGCTAGTGTAGACAACACCATCACTAGTGTAGACAACACCATCACTAGTGTAGACAACCACACTATCGCTAGTGTAGACAACCACACTATCGCTAGTGCAGACAACCACATTATCGCAGGTGTAAACAACCACACTATCGCTAGTGTAGACAACCACACCACTAGTGTAGCCAACCACACATATCACTAGTGCAGAACACCACACTATCGCAATGGGAAGACAACCACACTATCACTAGTGTAGACAACCACACTATCGCTAGTGTAGACAAACACACTATCGGTAGTGTAGACAATCACACCAATCACTAGTGTTGACAACCACACCCATCACTAGTGTAGACAACCACACTATCGCTAGTGTAGACAACCACACTATCGCTAGTGTAGACAACCACATTATCGCTAGTGTAGACAACCACACCATTAGTGTAGACAACCACACCATCACTAGTGTAGACAACCACACCATCACTAGTGTAGACAACCACACCATCACTAGTGTAGACAACCACACCATCACTAGTGTAGACAACCACACTAGCACTAGTATAGAGAACCACACTATCGCTAGTGTAGACAACCACACTATCGCTAGTTTAGACAACCAAACTATCGCTAGTGTAAACAACAATATCATTAGTGTAGACAACCACACTGTCACTATTGTAGACAACCACACCCATCACTAGTGCAGACAACCACACCATCACTATTGCAAACAACATACATCACTACTGTAGACAACCACACCCATCACTAGTGTAGACAACCACATCCATCACTAGTGTAGACAACCACATCCATCACTAGTGTAGACAACCACATCCATCACTAGTGTAGACAACCACATCCATCACTAGTGTAGACAACCACAGCCATCACTAGTGTAGACAACCACATCCATCACTAGTGTAGACAACCACATCCATCACTAGTGTAGACAACCACATCCATCACTAGTGTAGACAACCACATCCATCACTAGTGTAGACAACCACATCCATCACTAGTGTAGACAACCACATCCATCACTAGTGTAGACAACCACATCCATCACTAGTATAGACAACCACATCCATCACTAGTGTAGACAACCACATCCATCACTAGTGTAGACAACCACATCCATCACTAGTGTAGACAACCACATCCATCACTAGTGTAGACAACCACACTATCGCTATTGTAGACAACCACACCATCACTAGTGTAGACAACCACACCATCACTAGTGTAGACAACCACATCCATCACTAGTGTAGACAACCACACTATCGCTAGTGTAGACAACCACACCATCACTAGTGTAGACAACCACACTATCGCTAGTGTAGACAACCACACTATCGCTAGTGTAGACAACCACACCATCACTAGTGTAGACAACCACACTATCGCTAGTGTAGACAACCTCACACATTAATAGTGTAGACAACCTCACACATCACTAGTGTAGACAACAACACCCATCACTAGTGTAGACAACCACACATCACTAGTGTAGACAACCACACCCATCACTAGTGTAGCTAGTGTAGACAACCACACCCATCAGTAGTGTTAACAACCACACTATCACTAGTGTAGACAACCACACCTATCACTAATGTAGACACCTACACTCTCGCTAGTGTAGACAACCACTCTATCACTAGTGTAGACAACCACACCTATCACTAATGTAGACACCCACACTCTCGCTAGTGTAGACAACCACACTATCACTAGTGTAGACAACCACACCAATCACTAATGTAGACACCCACACTCTCGCTAGTGTAGACAACCACACTATCGCTAGTGTAGACAACCACACTATCGCTAGTGTAGACAACCACACCCATCACTAGTGTAGAAAACCACACCGATCACTAGTGTAGACAACCACACTATCACTAGTGTAAACAACCACCTTATCACTAGTGTAAACAACCACACTATCACTAGTGTAGACAACCACGCTATCACTAGTGTAGACAACCACACTATCACTAGTGTAGACAACCATACTATCACTAGTGTAGACAACCACACTATCACTAGTGTAGACAACCACACTATCACTAGTGTTGACAACAACACTATCGCTAGTGCAGACAACCACACCCATCACTAGTGTAGACAACCACACCATCGCTAGTGTAGACAATCACGTCCATCACTAGTGTAGACAACCACATCCATCACTAGTGTAGACAACCACACCCATCACTAGTGTAGACATCCACATCCATCACTATTGTAGACTACCACACCCATCACTAGTGTAGACAACCACACCTATCACTAGTGTAGACAACCACACCCATCACTAGTGTAGACAACCACACCCATCACTAGTGTAGACAACCACACTATCGCTAGTGTAGGCAACCTCACACATTACTAGTGTAGGCAACCACACCCATCACTAGTGTAGACAACCACACATATCACTAGTATAGACAACCACACCTATCACTAATGTAGACACCCACACTCTCGCTTGTGTAGACAACTACACTATCACTAGTGTAAACCACACTATCACTAGTGTAGACAATCACACTATCACTAGTGTAGACAACCACACTCTCGTTAGTGTAGACAACCACACCCTTTGCTAGTTCAGAAAACCTCAATCTCACTAGTGTAGACAACCACACCCATCACTAGTGTAGACCACCACACCCATCACTAGTGTAGACAACCACACACTATCGCTAGAGCAGACATCCACACCCATCAGTAGAGTAGACAACCACACTATCACTAGTGTAGACAACCACACTATCACTAGTGTAGACAACCACACTATCACTAGGGTATAAAACCACACCCTCACTAGTGTAGACAACCACACCCTTCGCTAGTTCAGAAAACCTCACTATCACTAGTGTAGACAACCACACCCATCACTAGTGTAGACCACCACACCCATCACTAGTGTAGACAACCACACACTATCACTAGTGCAGACAACCACATCCATCACTAGTGTACAGAACCACACCATCACTAGTGTAGACAACCACACACTATCACTAGTGCAGACAACCACATCCATCACTAGTGTACAGAACCACACCATCACTAGTGTAGACAACCACAATATCATTAGTGTAGAAAACCACACAATCTCTAGTGTAAACATCAACACTATCGCTAGTGTAGACAACCACACTATCGCGTGTAGACAACCACACTATCGCTAGTGTAGACAAGCACACCCATCACTAGTGTTGACAACCACACCTATCACTAGCGTAGACAACCACACCCATCACTAGTGTAGACAACCACACCCATCACTAGGGTAGACAACCACACCCATTACTAGTGCAGACAATCACACTCTCCCTAGTGTAGACAACCACATTATCACTAGTGAAGAGAACCACACTATCACTAATGTAGACAACCACACTATCGTTAGTGTAGACAACCACACTATCGCTAGTGTAGACAACCACACTATCGCTAGTGTATACAACCACGCTATCGCTAGTGTAGACAACCACGCTATCGCTAGTGAAGACAACCACACTATCGCTATTGTAGACAACCACACTATCGCTAGTGTAGACAACCACACTATCGCTAGTGTAGACAACCACATTATCGCTAGTGTAGACAACACCATCACTAGTGTAGACAACACCATCACTAGTGTAGACAACCACACTATCGCTAGTGTAGACAACCACACTATCGCTAGTGCAGACAACCACATTATCGCTAGTGTAAACAACCACACTATCGCTAGTGTAGACAACCACACCACTAGTGTAGCCAACCACACATATCACTAGTGCAGAACACCACACTATCGCAATGGGAAGACAACCACACTATCACTAGTGTAGACAACCACACTATCGCTAGTGTAGACAAACACACTATCGGTAGTGTAGACAATCACACCAATCACTAGTGTTGACAACCACACCCATCACTAGTGTAGACAACCACACTATCGCTAGTGTAGACAACCACACTATCGCTAGTGTAGACAACCACATTATCGCTAGTGTAGACAACCACACCATTAGTGTAGACAACCACACCATCGCTAGTGTAGACAACCACACCATCACTAGTGTAGACAACCACACCATCACTAGTGTAGACAACCACACTAGCACTAGTATAGAGAACCACACTATCGCTAGTGTAGACAACCACACTATCGCTAGTTTAGACAACCAAACTATCGCTAGTGTAAACAACACTATCATTAGTGTAGACAACCACACTGTCACTATTGTAGACAACCACACCCATCACTAGTGCAGACAACCACACCATCACTATTGCAGACAACAACATACATCACTACTGTAGACAACCACACCCATCACTAGTGTAGACAGCAACATTATCACTAGTGTAGACAACCACACTATCGCTAGTGTAGACAACCACACAATCACTAGTGTAGACAACCACACCTATCACTAGTGTAGACAACCACACTCTCGTTAGTGTAGACAACCACACTATCGCTAGTGTAGACAACTACACTATCGCTAGTTTAGACAACCACACTATTGCTAGTGTAGACAACCACACTATCACTAGTGTAGACAATCACACAATCACTAGTGTAGACAACCCCACTATCACTAGTGTAGACAACCACACTATCGCTAGTGTAGACAAGCTCACCCATCACTAGTGTTGACAACCGCACCTATCACTAGCGTAGACAACCACACCCATCACTAGTGTAGACAACCACTCCCATCACTAGTGTAGACCACCACACCCATCACTAGTGTAGACAACCACACCCATTACTAGTGCAGACAATCACACTATCCCTAGTGTAGACAACCACGCTATCGCTAGTGTAGACAACCACGCTATCGCTAGTGTAGACAACCACGCTATCGCTAGTGAAGACAACCAAACTATCGCTAGTGTAGACAACCACACTATCGCTATTGTAGACAACCACACTATCGCTAGTGTAGACAACCACACTATCGCTAGTGTAAACAACCACATTATCGCTAGTGTAGACAACAACACTTTTGCTAGTGTAGAGAACCGCACCCATCACAAGTGCAGACAACCACACTATCGCTAGTGTTGACAACCACACTATCGCTATTGTAGACAACCACACTATCGCTATTGTAGACAACCACACTATCGCTAGTGTAGACAACAACACTTTTGCTAGTGTAGAGAACCGCACCCATCACAAGTGCAGACAACCACACTATCGCTAGTGTAGACAACCATACCCATTACTAGTGGAGACAACCACACTATCACTAGTGTAGACAACCACACCCATCACTAGTGTAGACAACCACACCCATCACTAGTGCAGACAACCACGCTATCGGTAGTGTAGACAACCACACCCGTAAATAGTGTAGACAACCACACTATCACTAATGCAGACAACCACACCCATCACTAGTGTAGACCACCTCACCCATCACTATTGTAGACAAGCACAACAATCAATAGTGTAGACAACTACACTATCGCTAGTGCAGACAACCACACTATAACTAGTGTAGACAACCACACCCATCACTAGTGTAGACAACCACACCGATCACTATTGGAGACAATCACACCCATCACTAGTGTCGACAACCACACCTATCACTAGTGTAGACAACAACACCCATTACTAGTGTAGACAACCTCACCCATCACTAGTGCAGACAACTACACCCATCACTAGTGCAGACAACCACACTATCACTAGTGTAGACAACCACACCTATCACTAGTGTAGACAACCACACCCATCACTAGTGTAGACAACCACACCCATCACTAGTGTAGACAACCACACCCATCACTAATGTAGACAACCACACCCATCACTAGTGTAGACAACAACACCCATCACTAGTGTAGACAACCACACCCATCACTAATGCAGACAACTACACCCATCACTAGTGCAGACAACCACACTATCGCTAGTGTAGACAACAACACCTATATCTAGTGTAGACAGCCACACCTATCACTAGTGCAGACAACAACACTATCACTAGTGTAGACAACCTTAACCCATCACTAGAGTAGACAATCACACCCATCACAAGAGCAGACAACCACACCCATCATTAGTGTAGACAACCAAAACAATCAATAGTGTAGAACCCAACACTATCACTAGTGCAGACAATAATTCTATCCCTAGTGTAGACAACTACACTATCACTATTGTAGACAACCACACTATCACTAGTGTAGACAACCACACTATCAATAGTGTAGACAACCACACTATCAATAGTGTAGACAAGCACACTATCAATAGTGTAGACAACCACATTATCACTAGTGTAGACAGCCACACTATCACTAGTGTAGACAACCACACTATCACTAGTGTAGACAACCACACTATCAATAGTGTAGACAGCCACACTATCACTAGTGTAGACAACCACACTATCACTAGTGTAGACAACCACACTATCACTAGTGTAGACAACCACACTATCACTAGTGTAGACAACCACACTATCACTAGTGTAGACAACCACACTATCACTAGTGTAGACAACCACAACCATCACTAGTGTGGACAACCACACTATCGGTAGTGTAGACAACCACACCCATCACTAGTGCAGACAACCACAATATTGCTAGTGTAGACAACCACACCAATCACTAGTGTTGACAACCACACTTATCACTAATGCAGACAACAACACTATCACTAGTGTAGACAACCTCACCCATCACTAGTGTAGACATGCACATCCATCACAAGTGCAGACAAACACACCCATCATTAGTGTAGACATTCACACTATCACTAGGGCAGACAACCACACTATCACTAGTGCAGACAATCACACTATCACTAGTATAGACATCACACTATCGCAAGTGTAGACAACCACACTATCGTTAGTGTAGACAACCACACTATCGCTAGTTTAGACAACAAAACTATCGCTAGTGTAGACAACAACACTATCATTAGTGTAGACAACCAGACTATCACAAGTGTAGACAACCACACCATCACTAGTCTAGACAACCAAACTATCGCTAGTGCAGACAACTACACCATCACTATTGCAGACAGCAACATACATCACTACTGTAGACAACCACACCCATCACTAGTGTAGACAACAACACCATCACTAGTGTAGACAACCACACTATCAATAGTGTAGAAAACCACAATCACTAGTGTAGACAACCACACTATCGCTAGTGAAGACAACCATACAATCACTAGTGTAGGCAACCACACCCATCACTAATGTAGACAACCACACTCTCGTTAGTGTAGGCAACCACACCCTTCGCTAGTTCAGAAAACCTCACTATCACTAGTGTAGACAACCACACCCATCACTAGTGTAGACCACCACACCCATCACTAGTGTAGACAACCACACACTATCGCTAGAGCAGACATTCACACCCATCAGTAGTGTAGACAACCACACTATCACTAGTGTAGACAACACCACTATCACTAGTGTAGACAACCACACTATCACTAGGGTAGAAAACCACACCCTCACTAGTGTAGACAACCACACCCTTCGCTAGTTCAGAAAACCTCACTATCACTAGTGTAGACAACCACACCCATCACTAGTGTAGACCACCACACCCATCACTAGTGTAGACAACCACACACTATCACTAGTGCAGACAACCACATCCATCACTAGTGTAGACAACCACACCCATCACTAGTGTAGACAACCACACACTATCACTAGTGCAGACAACCACATCCATCACTAGTGTACAGAACCACACAATCACTAGTGTAGACAACCACAATATCATTAGTGAAGAAAACCACACAATCTCTAGTGCAAACATCAACACTATCGCTAGTGTAGACAACCACTCTATCGCTAGTGTAGACAACCACACTATCGCTAGTGTAGACAACCACACTATCGCTAGTGTAGACAAGCACACCCATCACTAGTGTTGACAACCACACCTATCACTAGCGTAGACAACCACATCCATCACTAGTGTAGACAACAAACCCATCACTAGGGTAGACAACCACACCCATTACTAGTGCAGACAATCACACTATCCCTAGTGTAGACAACCACGCTATCACTAGTGTAGACAACCACATTATCACTAGTGAAGACAACCACACTATCACTAATGTAGACAACCACACTATCGCTAGTGTAGACAACCACACTATCGCTAGTGTAGACAACCACGCTATCGCTAGTGTAGACAACCACGCTATCGCTAGTGTAGACAACCGAACTATCGCTAGTGTAGACCACAACACTATCGCTATTGTAGACAACCACACTATCGCTAGTGTAGACAACCACACTATCGCTAGTGTAGACAACCACATTATCGCTAGAGTAGACAACCACACCATCACCAGTGTACACAACCACACTATCGCTAGTGTAGACAACCACACTATCGCTAGTGCAGACAACCACATTATCGCTAGTGTAAACAACCACACTATCGCTAGTGTAGACAACCACACCACTAGTGTAGAAAACCACACCTATCACTAGTGCAGACAACCACACTATCGCAATGGGAAGACAACCACACTATCACTAGTGTAGACAACCACACTATCGCTAGTGTAGACAAACACACTATCGGTAGTGTAGACAATCACACCCATCACTAGTGTTGACAACCACACCTATCACTAGCGTAGACAACCACACCCATCACTAGTGTAGACAACCACACCATCGCTAGTGTAGACAACCACACTATCGATAGTGTAGACAACCACACCACTAGTGTAGACAACCACACCATCACTAATGTAGACAACCAAACCATCACTAGTGTAGACAACCACACTAGCACTAGTATAGAGAACCACACTATCGCTTGTGTAGACAACCACACTATCGCTAGTTTAGACAACCAAACTATCGCTAGTGTAGACAACAACACTATCATTAGTGTAGACAACCACACTATCACTAGTGTAGACAACCACACCATCACTAATCACACAACCACACCATCACTAGTCTAGACAACCAAACTATCGCTAGTGTAGACAACCATACCCATTACTAGTGGAGACAACCACACTATCACTAGTGTAGACAACCACACTTATCAATAGTGTAGACAACTACACTATCAATAGTGTAGACAACCACACTATCACTAGTGTAGACAACCACACTATCACTAGTGTAGACAACCACACAATCACTAGTGTAGACAACCACACTATCACTAGTATAGACAACCACACTATCAATAGTGTAGACAACCACACTATCACTAGTATAGACAACCACACTATCACTAGTGTAGACAACCACACTATCACTAGTGTAGACAACCACAACCATCACTAGTGTGGACAACCACACTATCGCTAGTGTAGACAACCACACCCATCACTAGTGCAGACAACACTATCACTAGTGTAGAGAACCTCACCCATCACTAGTGTAGACATGCACATCCATCACAAGTGCAGACAAACACACCCATCATTAGTGTAGACATCCACACTATCACTAGGGCAGACAACCACACTATCTCTAGTGCAGACAATCACACTATCACTAGTATAGACAACCAAAACAATCAATAGTGTAAACAATCACTCTATCGCTAGTGCAGACAACCACACTATAACTAGTGTAGACAACCACACCCCATCACTAATGTAGACAACCACACCCATCACTATTGTAGACAATCACACCCATCACTAGTGTCGACAACCACACCTATCACTAGTGTAGACAACAACACCCATTACTAGTGTAGACAACTACACCCATCACTAGTGCAGACAACCACACTATCACTAGTGTAGACAACCACACCCATCACTAGTGTAGACAACCACACCTATCACTAGCGTAGACAAACCACACCCATCACTAGTGTAGACAACCACACCCCATCACTAGGGTAGACAACCACACCCATTACTAGTGTAGACAATCACACTATCCCTAGTGTAGACAACCACGCTATCACTAGTGTTGACAACCACATTATCACTAGTGTAGACAACCACCACTATCACTAGTGTAGGACAACCACACTATCACTAGTGTAGACAACACACAACCATCACTAGTGTGGACAACCACACTATCGCTAGTGTAGACAACCACACCCATCACTAGTGCAGAACAACCACACTATTGCTAGTGTAGACAACCACACCAATCTTAGTGTAGACAACCACACCCATCACTAGTGTAGACAACCACACCCATCACTAGTGTAGTACACAACCACACCCATCACTAGTGTAGACAACACTACCATTACTAGTGCAGACAATCACACTATCCCTAGTGTAGACAACCACGCTGTCACTAGTGTACACAACCACACAATCACTAGTGAAGACAACCACACTATCCCTAATGTAGACAACCACACTATCGCTAGTGTAGACAACCACACTATCGCTAGTGTAGACAACCACGCTATCGCTAGTGTAGACAACCAAACTATCGCTAGTGTAGACAACCACACTATCGCTATTGTTGACAACCACACTATCGCTAGTGTAGACAACAACACTTTTACTAGTGTAGAGAACCGCACCCATCACAAGTGCAGACAACCAAACTATCGCTAGTGTAGACAACCATACCCATTACTAGTGGAGACAACCACACTATCACTAGTGTAAACAACCCACACCCATCACAGTGCAGACATCCATACCCATCACTAGTGCAGACAACCACACTATCGGTAGACAACCACACCCGTCACTAGTGTAGACAACCACACAATCACTAATGCAGACAACCACACCCATTACTAGTGTAGACCACCTCACCCATCACTATTGTAGACAACCACACAATCAATAGTGTAGACAACTACACTATCGCTAGTGCAGACAACCACACTATAACTAGTGTAGACAACCACAACCCATCACTAGTGTAGACAACCTCACCCATCACTATTGTAGACAATCACACCCATCACTAGTGTCGACAACCACAACCTATCACTAGTGGTAGACAACAACACCCATTACTAGTGTAGACAACTACCCATCACTAGTGCAGACAACCACACTATCGCAATGGGAAGACAACCAAACTATCACTAGTGTAGACAACTACACTATCGTTAGTGTATACAACCACACCATCACTAGTGCAGACAATCACACTATCGCTAGTGTAGACAACCACACTATCACTAGTGTAGACAACCACACTATCGCTAGTGTAGTCAACCACGCTATCGCTAGTGTAGACAACCAAACTATCGCTAGTGTAGAAAATCACGCTATCGCTAGTGTACACAACCACACTTTTGCTAGTGTAGAGAACCACACAATTGCTAGTGTAGAGAACCGCACCCATCACTAGTGCAGACAACCACACTATCGCTAGTGTAGACAACCATACCCATTACTAGTGGAGACAACCACACTATCACTAGTGTAGACAACCACACCCATCACTAGTGTAGACAATCACACCCATCACTAATGCAGACAACAACACTATCACTAGCGTAGACAACCACACCCATTATTAGTGTAGACATCCACACTATCACTAGGGCAGACAACCACACTATCACTAGTATAGACAACAACACCCATCAATAGTGCAGACAAGCACGCTACTACTAGTGTAGACAACCACACTATCACTAGTGTAGACATCACACTATCGCAAGTATAGACAACCACATATCGTTAGTGTAGACAACCGCGCCCATCACTAGAGCAGACAACCACACAATCGCTAGTGCAGACAACCACGCGCATCACTAGTGTAGACAACCACACCCAATACTAGTGTAGACAACCACACCCATCACTAGTGTAGAAACCACAAACAATCAATATTGTAAACAACCACTCTATCGTAGTGCAGACAACCACACTATCACTAGTGTAGACAACCACACTATCGCTAGTGTAGACAACCACACTATCGCTAGTGTAGACAACCACACTATCGCTAGTGTAGACAATCATACCCATCACTAGTGTTGACAACCACACCTATCACTAGCGTAGACAACCACACCCATCACTAGTGTAGACAACCACACCATCGCTAGTGTAGACAACCACACTATCGCTAGTGTAGACAACCACACTATCGCTAGTGTAGACAACCACATTATAGCTAGTGAAACAACCACACTATCGCCAGTGTAGACAACCACACCACTAGTGTAGACAACCACACCTATCACTAGTGCAGACAACCACACCCATTACTAGTGTAGAAAACCTCACCCATCACTAGGCAGACAACTACACCCATCACTAGTGCAGACAACCACACTATCACTAGTGTAGACAACCACACCTATCACTAGTGTAGACAACCCACACCATCACTAGTGTAGACAACCACACCCATCACTAGTGTAGACAACCACACCCATCACTAATGTAGACAACCACACCCATCACTAGTGTAGACAAACACCCATCACTAGTGTAGACAACCACACCCATCACTAATGCAGACAACCACCCATCACTAGTGCAGACAACCACACTATCGCTAGTGTAGACAACAACACCTATATCTAGTGTAGACAGCCACACCTATCACTAGTGCAGACAACAACACTATCACTAGTGTAGAAACCTTAACCCATCACTAGAGTAGACAATCACACCATCACAAGAGCAGACAACCACACCCATCATTAGTGTAGACAACCAAAACAATCAATAGTGTAGAACCCACACTATCACTAGTGCAGACAATCATACTATCCCTAGTGTAGACAACCACACTATCACTATTGTAGACAACCACACTATCACTAGTGTAGACAACCACACTATCAATAGTGTAGACAACCACACTATCAATAGTGTAGACAAGCACACTATCAATAGTGTAGACAAGCACACTATCAATAGTGTAGACAACCACACTATCACTAGTGTAGACAGCCACACTATCACTAGTGTAGACAACCACACTATCACTAGTGTAGACAACCACACATCACTAGTGTAGACAGCCACACTATCACTAGTGTAGACAACCACACTATCACTAGTGTAGACAACCACACTATCACTAGTGTAGACAACCACACTATCACTAGTGTAGACAACCACAACCATCACTAGTGTGGACAACCACACTATCGGTAGTGTAGACAACCACACCATCACTAGTGCAGACAACCACAATATTGCTAGTGTAGACAACCACACCAATCACTAGTGTTGACAACCACACTTATCACTAATGCAGACAACAACACTATCACTAGTGTAGACAACTCACCCATCACTAGTGTAGACATGCACATCCATCACAAGTGCAGACAAACACACCCATCATTAGTGTAGACATTCACACTATCACTAGGGCAGACAACCACACTATCACTAGTGCAGACAATCACACTATCACTAGTATAGACATCACACTATCGCAAGTGTAGACAACCACACTATCGTTAGTGTAGACAACCACACTATCGCTAGTTAGACAACAAAACTATCGCTAGTGTAGACAACAACACTATCATTAGTGTAGACAACCAGACTATCACAAGTGTAGACAACCACACCATCACTAGTCTAGACAACCAAACTATCGCTAGTGCAGACAACTACACCATCACTATGCAGACAACAACATACTCACTACTGTAGAAAACCACACCCATCACTAGTGTAGACAACAACACCATCACTAGTGTAGACAACCACACTATCGCTAGTGAAGACAACCATACAATCACTAGTGTAGGCAACCACACCCATCACTAATGTAGACAACCACACTCTCGTTAGTGTAGGCAACCACACCCCCTTCGCTAGTTCAGAAAACCTCACTATCACTAGTGTAGACAACCACACCCATAACTAGTGTAGACCACCACACCCATCACTAGTGTAGACAACACACACTATCGCTAGAGCAGACATTCACACCCATCAGTAGTGTAGACAACCACACTATCACTAGTGTAGACAACACCACTATCACTAGTGTAGACAACCACACTATCACTAGGGTAGAAAACCACACCCTCACTAGTGTAGACAACCACACCCTTCGCTAGTTCAGAAAACCTCACTATCACTAGTGTAGACAACCACACCCACACTAGTGTAGACCACCACACCCATCACTAGTGTAGACAACCACACACTATCACTAGTGCAGACAACCACATCCATCACTAGTGTAGACAACCACACCCATCACTAGTGTAGACAACCCACACTATCACTAGTGCAGACAACCACATCCATCACTAGTGTACAGAACCACACCATCACTAGTGTAGACAACCACAATATCATTAGTGAAGAAAACCACACAATCTCTAGTGCAAACATCAACACTATCGCTAGTGTAGACAACCACTCTATCGCTAGTGTAGACAACCACACTATCGCTAGTGTAGACAACCACACTATCGCTAGTGTAGACAAGCACACCCATCACTAGTGTTGACAACCACACCTATCACTAGCGTAGACAACCACATCCATCACTAGTGTAGACAACCACACCCATCACTAGGGTAGACAACCACACCCATTACTAGTGCAGACAATCACACTATCCCTAGTGTAGACAACCACGCTATCACTAGTGTAGACAACCACATTATCACTAGTGAAGACAACCACACTATCACTAATGTAGACAACCACACTATCGCTAGTGTAGACAACCACACTATCGCTAGTGTAGACAACCACGCTATCGCTAGTGTAGACAACCACGCTATCGCTAGTGTAGACAACCGAACTATCGCTAGTGTAGACCACAACACTATCGCTATTGTAGACAACCACACTATCGCTAGTGTAGACAACCACACTATCGCTAGTGTAGACAACCACATTATCGCTAGAGTAGACAACCACACCATCACCAGTGTACACAACCACACTATCGCTAGTGTAGACAACCACACTATCGCTAGTGCAGACAACCACATTATCGCTAGTGTAAACAACCACACTATCGCTAGTGTAGACAACCACACCACTAGTGTAGAAAACCACACCTATCACTAGTGCAGACAACCACACTATCGCAATGGGAAGACAACCACACTATCACTAGTGTAGACAACCACACTATCGCTAGTGTAGACAAACACACTATCGGTAGTGTAGACAATCACACCATCACTAGTGTTGACAACCACACCTATCACTAGCGTAGACAACCACACCCATCACTTGTGTAGACAACCACACCATCGCTAGTGTAGACAACCACACTATCGATAGTGTAGACAACCACACTATCGATAGTGTAGACAACCACACCACTAGTGTAGACAACCACACCATCACTAATGTAGACAACCAAACCATCACTAGTGTAGACAACCACACTAGCACTAGTATAGAGAACCACACTATCGCTTGTGTAGACAACACACTATCGCTAGTTTAGACAACCAAACTATCGCTAGTGTAGACAACAACACTATCATAGTGTAGACAACCACACTATCACTAGTGTAGCAACCACACCATCACTAATCACACAACCACACCATCACTAGTCTAGACAACCAAACTATCGCTAGTGTAGACAACCATACCCATTACTAGTGGAACAACCACACTATCACTAGTGTAGACAACCACACCATCACTAATCACACAACCACACCTCACTAGTCTAGACAACCAAACTATCGCTAGTGTAGACAACCATACCCATTACTAGTGGAGACAACCACACTATCACTAGTGTAGACAACCACACTTATCAATAGTGTAGACAACCACACAATCAATAGTGTAGACAACCACACTATCACTAGTGTAGACAACCACACTATCACTAGTGTAGACAACCACACAATCACTAGTGTAGACAACCACACTATCACTAGTATAGACAACCACACTATCACTAGTGTAGACAACCACACTATCACTAGTATAGACAACCACACTATCACTAGTGTAGACAACCACACTATCACTAGTGTAGACAACCACAACCATCACTAGTGTGGACAACCACACTATCGCTAGTGTAGACAACCACACCATCACTAGTGCAGACAACACTATCACTAGTGTAGAGAACCTCACCCATCACTAGTGTAGACATGCACATCCATCACAAGTGCAGACAAACACACCCATCATTAGTGTAGACATCCACACTATCACTAGGCAGACAACCACACTATCTCTAGGGTAGACAACCACACTATCACTAGTGTAGACAACCACACTATCACTAGTGTAGACAACCACACTATCACTAGTGTAGACAACCACAACCATCACTAGTGTGGACAACCACACTATCGCTAGGTAGACAACCACACCCATCACTAGTGCAGACAACCAAACTATTGCTAGTGTAGACAACCACACCAATCACTAGTGTAGACAACCACACCCATCACTAGTGTAGACAACCACACCCATCACTAGTGTAGACAACCACACCCATCACTAGTGTAGACAACACTCCCATTACTAGTGCAGACAGTCACACTATCCCTAGTGTAGACAACCACGCTGTCACTAGTGTACACAACCACACAATCACTAGTGAAGACAACCACACTATCCCTAATGTAGACAACCACACTATCGCTAGTGTAGACAACCACACTATCGCTAGTGTAGACAACTACGCTATCGCTAGTGTAGACAACCAAACTATCGCTAGTGTAGACAACCACACTATCGCTATGTTGACAACCACACTATCGCTAGTGTAGACAACAACACTTTTACTAGTGTAGAGAACCGCACCCATCACAAGTGCAGACAACCACACTATCGCTAGTGTAGACAACCATACCCATTACTAGTGGAGACAACCACACTATCACTAGTGTAGACACCACACCATCACAAGTGCAGACATCCATACCCATCACTAGTGCAGACAACCACACTATCGTAGACAACCACACCCGTCACTAGTGTAGACAACCACACAATCACTAATGCAGACAACCACACCCATTACTAGTGTAGACCACCTCACCCATCACTATTGTAGACAACCACAACAATCAATAGTGTAGACAACTACACTATCGCTAGTGCAGACAACCACACTATAACTAGTGTAGACAACCACACCCATCACTAGTGTAGACAACCTCACCCATCACTATTGTAGACAATCACACCCATCACTAGTGTCGACAACACACCTATCACTAGTGTAGACAACAACACCCATTACTAGTGTAGACAACTACACCCATCACTAGTGCTGACAACCACACTATCACTAGTGTAGACAACCACACCCATCACTAGTGTAGACAACCACACCCATCACTAGTGTAGACAAATACACCCAACACTAGTGTAGACAACCACACCCATCACTAATGCAGACAACTACACCCATCACTAGTGCAGACAACCACACTATCACTAGTGTAGACAACACCCATATCTAGTGTAGACAACAACACCTATCACTAGTGCAGACAACAACACTATCACTAGTGTAGAAAACCTTAACCCATCACTATAGTAGACAATCACACCCATCACAAGAGCAGACAACCACACCCATCATTAGTGTAGACAACCAAAACAATCAGTAGTGTAGAACCCAACACTATCACTAGTGCAGACAATAATACTATCCCTAGTGTAGACAACCACACTATCACTAGTGTAGACAACCACACTATCACTAGTGTAGACAACCACACTATCTCTAGTGTAGACAACCACACTATCACTAGTGTAGACAACCACACTATCACTAGTGTAGACAACCACACTATCACTAGTGTAGACAACCACACACTATCACTAGTGTAGACAACCACACTATCACTAGTGTAGACAACCACATTATCACTAGTGTAGACAACCACACTATCACTAGTGTAGACAACCACACTATCACTAGTGTAGACAACCACACTATCAATAGTGTAGACAACCACACTATCACAAGTGTAGACAACCACCCTATCACAAGGTAGACAACCACACTATCACAAGTGTAGACAACCACAACCATCACTAGTGTGGACAACCACAACCATCACTAGTGTGGACAACCACACTATCGCTAGTGTAGACAACCACACCCATCACTAGTGCAGACAACCACACTATTGCTAGTGTAGACAACCACACCAATCACTAGTGTAGACAACCACACACATCACTAATGCAGACAACACTATCACTAGTGTAGACAACCTCACCCATCACTAGTGTAGACATGCACATCCATCACAAGTGCAGACAAACACACCCATCATTAGTGTAGACATCCACACTATTACTAGGGCAGACAACACACTATCACTAGTGCAGACAATCACACTATTACTAGTATAGACAACAAGACCCATCAATAAAGCAGACAAGCACGCTACGACTAGTGTAGACAACCACACTATCACTAGTGTAGACATCACACTATCGCAAGTGTAGACAACCACACTATCGTTAGTGTAGACAACCGCGCCCATCACTAGTGCAGACAACCACACAATCGCTAGTGCAGACAACCACGCCCATCACTAGTGTAGACAACCACACCCAATACTAGTGGAGACAACCACACTATCACTAGTGTAGACAACCACACCCATCACTAGTGTAGACAACCACACTATCGCTAGTGTAGACAACCACACTATCGCTAGTGTAGAGAACCTCGCTATCGCTAGTGTAGACAACCACGCTATCGCTAGTGTAGACAACCAAACTATCGCTAGTGTTGACAACCAACCACTATCGCTAGTGTAGACAATCACGCTATCGCTAGTGTAGACAACCACACCCATCATTAGTGTAGACAACCACACCCATCACTAGTGCAGACAACCACACTATCGGTAGTGTTGACAACCACACCCGTCACTAGTGTAGACAACCACACTATCACTAATGCAGACAACCACACCTATCACTTGTGTAGACAACCTCACCCATCACTATTGTAGACAACCACAACAATCAATAGTGTAGACAACTACACTATCGCTAGTGCAGACAACCACAATATAACTAGTGTAGACAACCACACCCATCACTAGTGTAGAGAACCACACCCATCACTAGTGTAGACAACCAAAACAATCAATAGTGTAAACAATCACTCTATCGCGAGTGCAGACAACCACATTATCACTAGTGTAGACAACCACACTATCGCTAGTGTAGACAACCACACTCTCGCTAGTGTAGACAACCACACTATCGCTAGTGTAGACAAGCACACCCATCACTAGTGCAGACAACCACACTATCACTAGTGTAGACAACCACACCATCACTAGTGTAGACAACCACATTATCGCTAGAGTAAACAACCACACTATCGCTAGTGTAGACAACCACACCACTAGTGTAGACAACCACACCTATCACTAGTGCAGACAACCACACTATCGCAATGGGAAGACAACCAAACTATCACTAGTGTAGACAACTACACTATCGTTAGTGTATACAACCACACCATCACTAGTGCAGACAATCACACTATCGCTAGTGTAGACAACCACACTATCACTAGTGTAGACACCACACTATCGCTAGTGTAGACAACCACACTATCGCTAGTGTAGACAACCTCGCTATCGCTAGTGTAGACAACCACGCTATCGCTAGTGTAGACAACCAAACTATCGCTAGTGTAGAAAATCACGCTATCGCTAGTGTACACAACCACACTTTTGCTAGTGTAGAGAACCACACAATTGCTAGTGTAGAGAACCGCACCCATCACTAGTGCAGACAACCACACTATCGCTAGTGTAGACAACCATACCCATTACTAGTGGAGACAACCACACTATCACTAGTGTAGACAACCAAACCCATCACTAGTGTAGACAATCACACCCATCACTAATGCAGACAACAACACTATCACTAGCGTAGACAACCACACCCATTATTAGTGTAGACATCCACACTATCACTAGGGCAGACAACCAAACTATCACTAGTATAGACAACAACACCCATCAATAGTGCAGACAAGCACGCTACTACTAGTGTAGACAACACACTATCACTAGTGTAGACATCACACTATCGCAAGTATAGACAACCACACTATCGTTAGTGTAGACAACCGCGCCCATCACTAGAGCAGACAACCAACAATCGCTAGTGCAGACAACCACGCGCATCACTAGTGTAGACAACCAACCCAATACTAGTGTAGACAACCACACCCATCACTAGTGTAGACAACCAAAACAATCAATATTGTAAACAACCACTCTATCGCTAGTGCAGACAACCACACTATCACTAGTGTAGACAACCACACTATCGCTAGTGTAGACAACCACACTATCGCTAGTGTAGACAACCACACTATCGCTAGTGTAGACAATCATACCCATCACTAGTGTTGACAACCACACCTATCACTAGCGTAGACAACCACACCCATCACTAGTGTAGACAACCACACCATCGCTAGTGTAGACAACCACACTATCGCTAGTGTTGACAACCACACTATCGCTAGTGTAGACAACCACATTATAGCTAGTGTAAACAACCACACTATCGCCAGTGTAGACAACCACACCACTAGTGTAGACAACCACACCTATCACTAGTGCAGACAACCACTGTCGCAATGGAAGACAACCACACTATCACTAGTGTAGACAACCACACTATCGCTAGTGTAGACCACCACACTATCGCTAGTGTAGACAATCACACCCATCACTAGTGTAGAAACCACACCATCGCTAGTGTAGACAACCACACTATCGCTAGTGTAGACAACCACACTATCGCTAGTGTAGACAACCACGTTATCTAGTTTAGACAACCACACTATCGCTAGTGTAGACAACCACACTATCGCTAGTGTAGACAACCTCATTATCGCTAGTGTAGACAACCACACCATCACTAGTGTAGACAACCAAACCATCAACTAGTGTAGACAACCACACCATCACTAGTTTAGACAACAACACCATCACTAGTGTAGACAACCACACCATCACTAGTGTAGACAACCACACTAGCACTAGTGTAGTGAACCACACTATCGCTAGTGTAGACAACCACGTTATCGATAGTTTAGACAACCAAACTATCGCAAGTGTAGACAACAACACTATCATTAGTGTAGACAACCACACTATCACTAGTGTAGACAACCACACCATCACTAGTCTAGACAACCAACTATCGCTAGTGTAGACAACCACACCCATCACTAGTGCAGACAACCACACCATCACTATTGCAGACAACAACATACATCACTACTGTAGACAAACACACCCATCACTAGTCTAGACAACAACACTATCAATAGTGTAGAAAACCACAATCACTAGTGTAGACAACCACACTATCGCTAGTGAAGACAACCACACTATCGCTAGTGTAGACAACCACACCCATCACTAGTGTAAACAACCACCCTCTCGTTAGTGTAGACAACCACACTATCGCTTGTGTAGACAACAACACTATCGCTAGTTTAGACAACCACACTATCACTAGTGTAGACAACCACACTATCAATAGTGTAGACAACCCCACTATCACTAGGGTAGAAAACCACACCCTCACTAGTGTAGACAACCACACTCTTCGCTAGTTCAGAAAACCTCACTATCACTAGTGTAGACAACCACACCATCACTAGTGTAGACAACCACCCCATCACTAGTGTAGACCCCACACCCATCACTAGTGTAGACAACCACACACTATCGCTAGAGCAGACATCCACACCCATCAGTAGTGTAGACAACCACACTATCACTAGTGTAGACAACTACACTATCACTAGTGTAGACAACCACACTATCACTAGGGTAGAAAACCACACCCTCACTAGTGTAGACACCCACACCCTTCGCTAGTTCAGAAACCTCACTATCACTAGTGTAGACAACCACACCCATCACTAGTGTAGACCACCACACCCATCACTAGTGTAGACAACCACACACTATCACTAGTGCAGACAACTACATCCATCACTAGTGTGCAGAACCACACCATCACTAGTGTAGACAACCACAATATCATTAGTGTAGAAACCACACAATCTAGTGTAAACATCAACACTATCGCTAGTGTAGACAACCACTCTATCGCTAGTGTAGACAACCACACTATCGCTAGTGTAGACAACCACACCACTAGTGTAGACAACCACACCTATCACTAGTGCAGACAACCACACTATCGCAATGGGAAGACAACCACACTATCACTAGTGTAGACAACCACACTATCGCTAGTGTAGAGAACCACACTATCGCTAGTGTAGACAATCACACCCATCACTAGTGTTGACAACCACACCTATCACTAGCGTAGACAACCACACCCATCACTAGTGTAGACAACCACACCATCGCTTGTGTAGACAACCACACTCGCTAGTGTAGACAACCACACTATCGCTAGTGTAGACAACCACATTATCGCTAGTGTAGACAACCACACCACTAGTGTAGACAACCACACCATCACTAGTGTAGACAACCAAACCATCACTAGTGTAGACAACCACACCATCACTAGTGTAGACAACCACACCATCACTAGCGTAGACAACCACACCATCACTAGTGTAGACAACCACACTAGCAATAGTATAGAGAACCACACTATCGCTAGTGTAGAGAACCACACTATCGCTAGTTTAGACAACAACACTATCATTAGTGTAGACAACCACACTATCACTAGTGTAGACAACCACACCATCACTAGTCTAGACAACCAAACTATCGCTAGTGTAGACAACCACACCCATCACTAGTGCAGACAACCACACCATCACTATTGCAGACAACAACATACATCACTACTGTAGACAACCACACCCATCACTAGTGTAGACAACAACACCATCACTAGTGTAGACAACCACACTATCAATTGTGTAGAAAACCACAATCACTAGTGTAGACAACCACACTATCGCTAGTGAAGACAACCACACTATCGCTAGTGTAGACAACTACACAATCACTAGTGTAGACAACCACCCATCACTAGTGTAGACAACCACACCCATCACTAGTGTAGACAACCACACTCTCGTTAGTGTAGACAACCACACTATCGCTAGTGTAGACAACAACACTATCGCTAGTTTAGACAACCACACTATCACTAGTGTAGACAACACACTATCACTAGTGTAGACAACCACACTATCACTAGGGTAGAAAACCAACCCTCACTAGTGTAGACAACCACACCCTTCGCTAGCTCAGAAAACCTTACTATCACTAGTGTAGACAACCACACCCATCACTAGTGTAGACCACCACACCCATCACTAGTGTAGACAACCACACACTATTACTAGTGCAGACAACCACATCCATCACTAGTTAGAAACCACACCATCACTAGTGTAGACAACCACAATATCATTAGTGTAGAAACCACACAATCTCTAGTGTAAACATCAACACTATCGCTAGTGTAGACAACCACTCTATCGCTAGTGTAGACAACCACACTATCGCTAGTGTAGACAACCCACACTATCGCTAGTGTAGACAAA